>NC_091117.1:228036876-228174376 GCF_040183065.1 Periplaneta americana
AGAATATCTTTGCTTTGATGAACGTTCGTCAGTGCAATAGTTATCATTCCCACTTATCATTGGGGAGGTCAGGGATTCGATCCCAGGACCAGGGTATCCTGATGTCGGTTTCTCGTGGTTCCCGAAGTCTCCCCAGACAAACTGGAGCAGTGCCAATACCTGAGGCCCAAGATCCGCCTACTCCAAATCCTAATTAACCTTCGACATCACTTCTCATATATTATGTACCATCTTCGGCTACAAGTCTTCTACCCTGAAGCGATCTTGTTGTAGAAACAGAAAAGTGCTTCATATTGCGAGTCAGCGCATATCAGAAGTGATCATAAGTTGCTTAGAATAGAAGTGTGTACGATCTAAGAGAATATTCTGAGTTGAATTTTAAAATTTGAGTAAATGCTGCTTACAAATATTATTACCAACATAAAGACAGCACATCTTAAGAGTTAGTTTCTTTAATGAGTTCTTTACCCGATGGAAAGGGAAAACCATGACGCACAGCCTGGCAAAACAGAACAAGCGAGTCTTTAGTATACAAGGAGAAAATAAGGAGCACACTTACTGTATGTTAACTGTCTAAGAATAACTTTAGTGACCAACAAACAATCTTAACCTTCCAGTGCTGGCGCCAAGTCTCACAGATCCGGCACAATTACTTTTACTATTTACTCTGAAGTGTTGGGGGGTAGAAATCTGTTTCTCCACCTAGCTTCCTGTTTCTTTCCATAGTTGACATGTGAGAGTCGACGTGGCTATTCGTGCAGCAGTAAGCGAGATAATTACGTAACGGGTCTGTCAGACTTGGCGCCAGTGTTGGCGTTACACAGTTTCGTTTTGAAGTTTTAGTGCTTAAGAATTATTTGTGGTAGTAACGAACTGATTGGTTCAAATATCAACGGATTATTCTGTTTACTGATGATATGAAACATTTTGCTAGTTTTTAATTAATATTTAGCTTACGATATACTTAAAAAATGTCTTATGAAGAAAATGAAAAACGAGTTGTGAGTTTGCTAGATACTTCTAAAATGTCTTACAAAGAAAATGAAAAATGAGTGTGAGTTTGGTAGACGAGGTTGTAAGCTGTGGGAATGATAGTGAACCCTGTGATGATGACGCCGACACTGATGAAGAGGATGGTGAAGTGGAAGTATTTTATGGCAATACAGATACAGAAAAGGAAGGTGAGCAGGAGTGGTGATGATGAACAATTTAAGATTCCGAAGAAAGTTCCTAGAGTTCCCGGTTTCAAATCTAAAGATGGTACGGTATGGAGACAACACTGCTCACCAAAGGCTGTTAGGACTCGGCAGTGTAATATTGTGACGCATCTACCAGGTGTGAGGCCATGTGCTAGAGAGGCTAAAACTCCTACTGATAGTTGGTCTCTTGTTTTTGATGATGGCATATTAAATGTTATTTATTTTTATTAGTCATCTACGTTTTGACAATACAGAAACAAGAAACGATAGAAAATAATGGAATAAGTTAGCTCCAATTCGTCAGGTGTTTGAAATGTTTTAGAACAACTGCAAAAAAGGGTACACAATAGGTGAATTTGCAACAGTAGATGAAATGTTGGAGGCTTTCAAAGGCAGATGCTCATTCAAACAGTATATGCCTAAAAAACCTAATAAATATGGCATCAAAATTTTTTTCCTTAGTTCATGCTAAGACATGGTATGTCCTAAATATGGAACCATATGTTGGTCAAGAACCAGAAGGTCCATTTAGGGCAAAAAATGATCCTCAAAGTATAGTCGAGCGACTTTTTCAACCAATATCAGGAACAGGGAGGAACATTACATGTGATAATTGGTTCACTTCCTTTCCACTTATTACAAGCTTGCTGAATCGCCATAGAACAACCTGTGTGGGAAGAGTTCGAAAGAATGAAAGGGAGCTGCCAATAGAATTTGTGGATTCCAAAAAGAGACCAGTGGGATCTAGTGTGTTTGGTTTCCAAGAAGACATTACCATTGTTTCTTACTTTCCGAAAAAGGGCAAAAATGTAATTTTAGCATCTAGTATGCATCATGATGACTCAATAGATTCATCAACAGGTGACAAAAGTAAGCCAGAAATTGTCACCTTCTATAACTGCACGAAGAGAGGTGTCGACGTGGTTGACAAACTTTGTGCTTATTATATTAATTGTTAAAATTTGTGCTGCCTATGACGTCGTAAGAAATGCCAGAAGATGGCCAATGGTGATGTATGCACTACTGAATATTGTTGGAATAAACTCGCAAGTGATTTGTATCTTTAACAATCAGAAGGAAAACAGTGTCCACAGGAAATACGTGAAGGAGTTGGCCGTGGGATTAACAGATGATCACTTGAAACGTAGAGCTGCCCTTACAAATCTTCCACGTGAAGTACGAGAAAGAGGAAGAGGTTGCTGGAACATCTTTTCAACATGTTAAGGCTGATCAGTCTCCAGAGGGAACGAGAAAAAGGTGCTTTTTCATCAAACAGAACAGTAAAACAAAATACTTTTGTAAAATATGTAAGAAATGTATATGTTTAAGTCATGCTCAGTTTTCATGCTCTGAATGCAGTGCTTAAATGGTCTTCTGTCTCAAAGCAGTATTTAAATATTATTTTTACTTTTTTAAGGAAAACCATACACAATATTTCAATTGTTTGCTGATTTGAAAGTCTTTTGTTGATAAAATTCACATTAAATTCACTTTTTTTTTTCAATCTTTTAGAATTAATTAAAATAGATGTTATATAACAACAAACTGCTTATTATTTGCAATTCACCCATTTCAGTATATCCTATGGATGCTGTCAAATTGCTAAAATATTAATAAATTGGTTGGAAGAGTAAGAAATAAAATTAAATATATATGGGTCTACCAGACTTGGCGCCAGCAGTGATGTTCTGAAAGAGGGCGCCACTACTGGAAGGTTAAGGGATGCGCAGTTCCAAAATTATCGTCGTCCATTTTTGTTGCCAAGTGGCTCATAGGATCCAAATTTCCGCTCTTCTGGCTGAGAAGAAACTGCCTAATGAAGGATGCACTAGAAGAAATGGTGAACGGAAGAAGAGTTTGGGGCAGAAGAAGATAGATGATGGACGACATTACGATATAGGCTATGGATCATATGCGGAGACTAAGAGGAAAGCAGAAAAAGGAAAGATTGAAGAAAGCTGGGTTTGCAGTGAATACTATGAGTGAATGAAGATGAAATTAATGTTTAAGATATTTATTACTATAGTCGTGTCGCTGTTATTCCCGGCGTGATTCCTCCTCTTTGCTTACGTCTTAGGAAGTCAAGGCCCTATAAAGTCTAGGTAGGTAGTATCGTTCGCCATTTTTGTTCTTTCGTTGCTGAGCTACCAGACGAGGGATCTATTTGCCACGCCGTTAAACATTATCATGTCGTAGCTCCTATGATAATAAATCAATCGCACTGTAATTCAGCAAATAATTGAGCGGCAAATAACGTTTTCGTGTGCTTTCTGCGAACGCCAACGAAAGAGCAAAAATGTCGGGCGATTATATTAAGTATTTATCGAGCCTTAGGAAATACATGACGTCTTCATCAGCCAATCACAAGACGCACACGTTTAAATGTAGCCGAGCTGCAACGTGATTGGCTGCCGGAAATTAGAGCGACGGGACTATAGCTATAGGTCAGGGCTGGGAATCCAAGAGCGAATTCACTCTCTCACGGGGAGCCATATGACTTCTATTCTTCCCCGCCGAACACCGCGCAGCGTTGATGCCGTGACGAATGAATATTAAGCGTCCCTAGAGTTTGGATTCTCTCCCGGTGCCCAGCCCTGCTACAGATTATCAAGATTTTTTCTCTTTACTTTGCAGGAATTCATTTCATAAATTTGTAATCATTGTGAATTAAGTTTAATAGTATGTACAAACACAATGGAATTAACTACAGCGATGAAAGCTTCTTAACAACGAGTATTTAATCTCTTTAGCTCTCAACTAGTTCAATGTAGGTGTTCTTGTGGATATCACTGAGGGTTGCAGCATATTGCTTACGAATTTTAAACCTTTGTTGCAGTTTCTTTGCTATGCTATTGGAATCAGTGTAGTTATGGCAGCAAAGGGTAAAGAATTAACTTTTCTATGTAAAGGTAAATTCCTTGTGTCTTATTGTGTTTATGACCAAGGAAGTAAATGTATTCTATTTGAAAATGTGATCAACATCAGTTGAAAAAATATAATTTTAAACTTGAATATTAACTATCTGTAATATTACTATTAATCTACTTCCGTGTCCAAATAATAATAATAATAATAATAATAATAATAATAATAATTTTATATAATCAATTGTTCTCCTTCACCCCAAAACGATCCCCCAGAGGTCTTTGTTCTCTGTCCATTCCAACTTCCTCACGTAGACCGTTTACTTCCACTCTTCTTCGCACCCCATCCATCCAACATTCTTAGGGTCTACGTTTCTTCCTTTCCCTTCCGTCTCCTTATCTAGTATCGATCTTGCTATCCTGTTCTCTGACATATGTTTTAAATGTCTATATCATCTCAGACGTTTTTCTTCTATTGTCCCTAAAATGTTCCTTTCAACCTGTATAACTTCTCTTATTTCAATATTTTTAATACTAACCTCCTCGGAAGTCCACTTCTTCCACCAGTCTATTAATTTCTCAGCTTACTGTCCATGTTTCGGCCCCTTATAACAAAATACTTTGTAACAGTGCTTGAAATATTATCGGTTTCTTTTTTTTTCAGTTTTGTGTGAAATAATGCTACTCAATAAAATGTACATAGTTTATTATGCAATGGATCTAATACTCCTACCGCCAGTTAGTCTCCTTTCGAATTCCAAATTTTTTGTTGCGTTTTTTTTTGGTATATCTGTGTGTGTTTAGTCAATCGTCGGAAGACATATTGGAACCTTCTAATACCAAGAAAGCATCACTCATGAGGCAACTAAGCCAGGAAATAAAGAGGCAAGGTGGCCAGTTCCTTCTCCCATCCAATGCTTACATCACTGATTAGTAACATAGTTCACTAATCTAACAAAAGATGTTTGCAACAGTTTTGCTGTTCATTCGCTGACTCATATCGTCAATTGACATATTGCCTGATAATAGCTGTATCAGCGAAAATCTCAATCAGAGTTATCTTTATAGTAGTAGTAGTAGTAGTAGTAGTAGTAGTAGTAGTAGCAGCAGCAGTCGTTACTTACAAATAGCTTTTAAGGAACCCGGAGGTTCATTGCCGCCCTCACATAAGCCCGCCATCGGTACCTAAACTGTGCAAGATTAATCCAGTCTCTATCATCATATCCCACCTCCCTCAAATCAATTTTAATATTATCCTCCCATCTACATCTCGGCCCCCAAAGCTCCTTTTCCCTCCGGCCTCCCAACTAACACTCTAGGCTATATGCATTTCTGGATTCGCCCATACGTGCTACATGCCCTGCCCATCTCAAACGTCAGGATTTAATGTTTCTATAGTCCCGTCGCTCTAATTTCCGGCAGCCAGTCACGTTGCAGGTCGGCTACATTTAAACGTGTGCGTCTTGTGATTCGCTGATGAAGACGTCATTCATTTCTTAAGTCTCGATAAATACGTAATATAATCGCCCGCCATTTTGGCTGTTTCGTTGGCGTTCGCAGAAAGCACAGGAAGACATTATTTGCCGCTCAATTATTTGCTGAATTACAGTGAGTTTGATTTATTATCATAGGAGCTACGACATGATAATGTTTAACGGCGTGGCAAATAGATCACTCGTCTGGTAGCTCAGCAACGAAAGAACAAAAATGGCGAACGATACTACCTACCTAGACTTTATAGAGCCTTGACTTCCTAAGACGTAAGCAAAGAGGAGGAGTCACGCCGGGAATAACAGCGTCGCGACTAGAATAATAATAATAATAATAATAATAATAATAATAATAATAATAAATGTTTTAAGTAATCGATATATGTAACTTTGAAGAAGTTTATGAAGAAAATAATACATCAGATTGCCCTACGTAGAATAAATAGCAAGACATGCTTCGTTGATATGTGAAAATAAGGCACTTGATATTCAACAAGATATAAAATAGGAATACAGCAGATCACGGTAGCACCGTGGGTATAACCGCCATTCATCATTAAGATCCCGGGTCCCTCCCGTCCCGGAGATTAGCCGTGTCTTCCGGGACGCCAGCGATTCCTGTATCTCACCCGTCCGGTCATTCTCCGTGGTGGAGGCTTCAAATTGCCTTCGGAAGGCGTTCGTCCTTCATTCTTGTCAGGTAATCTTTCCACTTTGTTCCTTCTCGTTTAATGGCTTCATTCAGTTCCAAATTGTTTAGTTCCTCTCCTGTTTCTTAATTTATTTCCCTGTCAACTCATAGCTTCACGGAATTGCCAATTCAACAAAACTAATTTCAGCACAATGCCTAGTATATCTTTTTTAATGTTCAGGAATAATTGTTTCTTGGCTAACACATTTTGATGCTTTCAAAGTAACCGTGGTTTAGATTCTCTAATGAAAGAGTAACTATTCTTAAAGAATATAGAATAAACGAGTCGTTAATGATTAGCAGATAATGTGTTCGAGCCCGGTCGATGACAAGGAAATTTTCTTGTCTTCCTGAAAAAAACTCCAATTTCTACTGTTCTCAGAAATTCGTTCTTGAAAATTACGTAATTTTGGTTTCTTCTTATACTCTCACTAAAGTCGTCTTTTGAAACAATGCATACAGATATTCTCATGCTGGTCAGGTCAAAAGTCACTGTCCATTGATTTATAGTGTTTATCAAATGATTTTCGTTCTTCGTTTCTGAAATTTTTGCTTGGCACAATTTTCCAAAACAGTAGACACCTTTCTTATCTTGTTTGAGTTGGAAGAAAGGATCACTTTGCAGATCACACAACCCTAATTCAAATAGTTCATATTGTTCTGTAATTTCACATTTAATTGGATTATTAAAAGATGGTAAGTTACGGCTCATGTCCTCAAAATCCTTGTATGAATAGGATTTTGAAAGTTTCTCAGGGAATTTAGTACAAAATAAATAGACATTTTCAATGTTGTGTAAAATAAAAATTATGTATGATGTCGATAAGCTTTTTGCGCTGATTGGTTGAGGAAGTGCCTCAACTGCATAGGGAAGATGGTACTTCATCTTCCAACAAGGTGGAAGAAACACTGCCACAGCTCTGGATTCGCAAGTAACAGACGACAACCATACGGTGGCGACCAAGTAACAGACGACAATCTAGTGATTTAGATGAGTTGAAACAGCGCATCACGATTGCTGTATCTAGTGTCGATACAGGTATGAACTATGCCAGCAGGGTTTGGGATGAACTAGACTCATGTGTGAGACAATGAGCACGTATTGAACATTTGTGAGTTCCCAAAGTTGAAGAAGTACTTTATAAAACAGTGCAAATTGATTTCTGATTACATAGTTTTGTACTTTCAAGTGTATCTGTTGCTTTTGTACCAACCCGGTATATCAGAGTCCATAACGTCTGAGGCTACTAACTTCGATATGATGGTGCACATAACAAGTAATACACCACCTCTGCGGTAGCTTCGTGGTCTAGAGTTCAGATCCGGACCAGACCCGTGTTCTCAACTGATTAGATAAGCCGTAGGAATCTGGTCTAGAAACAGGAGGGGACGTCTGTATGAAACCTAGATACAGAGAGAATCTTAGCTACTGTACTCCAACCACGAGAAAGTCTCCAGGGAATGAGAGGGAACGGGGTGATGCTGTGAATGAATGTTGATGTCATAAGATGTCATAAGGTCACACACGTGGGTACTCGTATCTCTATTGGCTAAGTCTCACAGCGCAAACAATAACATTGATACACACATTTTTATACTACCCTAGTTACAAAATTAGATCACGGTTAATCTCCTGGTCTTTTAATCTCTCCATACAGGAAATAACATATGCAGGAGAGCGCATGGTTTTTAAACTGACGTTGTAACTCTAATACGTGGTACAGTCATTAAGTTCTAATACTGAGCGCATAGTGGCGTTGTGGTATGATACCTTGTCAGTTAGTCTCTCGACCCAACAAGAGACAGTTGAGTGCATGCACTGTAAGCAGAACTACGGTCTTTGTTGTGACGGTGATTTGAATGCGCGCGTCGGAACTCGAGTATGTTGCAGTTTGAGCAACGGGCAAACGTCACGTTCTGTCAGAAATTAGTCGAAACTGCTATAACCGATCATAACTGGAGACGAAACATGGTGTTTCCTTTACGATCCGCAACTGAAGCGACAATCCGCCACCTGGAAAACGCCATTATTTCCACGACAGAAAAATCCGCAACAAGACAGGTCAAAAGGCAAGGTGATGCTTTAACAGTTTTTTTTATTCAAATGGAATTGTTCACATAGAATTCATCCCACAAGGTGCAACTGTAGACAAGATCCTCTACAAAGAGATTCTTGGCCGTTTAAGCAATTCAATTCGTCGTAAGCGTCCTGAGCTTTGACATAGGAAGAACTGGCTGTTGCTACACGACAACGCCCCTGCACATCGCTCCATCCTTGTCCAAGAGGAACTTGCAAGGCAACAGGTCGCTGTTTTGCCACACCCTCCGTACTCACCTGATCTCGCACCATGCGATTTTTTTTCTCTTTCCCCTCATGAAATCAATCCTACCAGGGCGTAATTTTTATGCGGCCGAAAAGGTCATGACTGCCACAAGAGAAGCCGTACGGCATCTTCCTGCCAACATCTTTCAGCGGTGCTTCCAGCAGCTACACCAACGTTGGCAGACGTGCATAGCGGCCAACGGCGACTATATTGAGGGAGGATGTCGTTCTGTTTAAGTGTACGCCGTATCACGCGGCATCTTCTGAGACATCCAGATTCTTGTGGGTGCCTACCCTTCAGGCGTCAGTGTCAGAACTTAATGACTGTACCACGTATTATCTACTTCGCTCCAATAGATGACGCAATAGTAAGCACATTCCTTTCACGGTTTATCTCCTGGTTGGAGAACGTAAGTCAACTGTTGTGAAGGAGATAGCTCCTATGCTGGTTGTAACGCTATGGGTTCGTCCTCCATCTTCAGGATGATGATGATGATGATTCAACTACAGACAACAGTATTCCTGGAAATAGTCACAGGTACATTTATGACACAGTTTTAGGGATTTGTGTGGTAACTTCAGTAGTGTTACACAGTGATAAAAGTGACAGGATTGCAGCGGTTTTGTATTTTTTCGCAATCCTGTGTTGCTTTGTAACAGCGATTGTAGTTCTAGTTGTTGCAGCTAGCAGAAGAAACCGACCACAGAACGTTTTTCCTGCTATCCAGAGACATGGGACTAATTACACTTTACAACTTTTATCTGCTGGCTTTCCTCCCCTGTGTTTTACACTCCTTCCACCTCCCCAGAAGACTCATTAGTGATGAGATATGCTGGCAATTTCCTGTTTGAAACATAAACTTCGTTTTGCTTTTATTATATTTCTGTTTGTGTTTGTACGGCCGCTATGATGTAACGTGGATATCCACATCTGGCCAACCCGCTACAGTAATTAGTTGCTAGGCATCTCCGTCATGATGAAAAGCAGGAGTAGGTGTTGCTATGGTGAAAAGACGGCTACTGCATTATTCAAGTTTATGCTATGACGACTTCCATTTTTTATGTCATGACCTCCCGTACACCATTCTACATGCACCTGTAAATAAAAAAATGTTATTTATATTATGTAAATACATCTGCAATTACGAATATTTCAACTAGGTTAACAGACTGTCTGAAAAATAAAAATTTATATTCTAGAAATAATAATAATGATAATAATAATAATGATAATAATAATAATAATAATAATTTACTATGATTATTATAAATGCTTCAACTAGATTAACAGACTGTCCGAAAAATAAAAATTTATATTCTAGAAATAATAATAATAATAATAATAATAATAATAATTTATTATGATTATTATAAATGCTTCAACTAGATTAACAGACTGTCTGAAAAATAAAAATTTATATTCTAGAAATAATAATAATAATGATAATAATAATAATAATAATAATTTATTATGATTATTATAAATGCTTCAACTAGATTAACAGACTGTCTGAAAAATAAAAATTTATATTCTAGAAATAATAATAATAATGATAATAATAATAATAATAATAATAATAATTTATTATGATTATTATAAATGCTTCAACTAGATTAACAGATTGTCTGAAAAATAAAAATTTATATTCTAGAAATAATAATAATAATGATAATAATGATAATAATAATAATAATAATAATAATAATAATAATAATTTATTATGATTATTATAAATGCTTCAACTACATTAACAGACTGTCTGAAAAATAAAAATTTATATTCTAAAGATAATAATAATAATAATAATAATAATAATAATAATAATAATTTTATTATGATTATTATAAAAGCTTCAACTAGATTAACAGACTGTCTGAAAAATAAAAATTTATATTCTAAAGATAATAATAATGATAATAATAATAATAATAATAATAATAATAATAATAATAATAATAATTTTATTATGATTATTATAAAAGCTTCAACTAGATTAACAGACTGTCTGAAAAATAAAAATTTATATTCTAGGAATAATAATAATGATAGTAATAATAATAATTTATTATGATTATTATAAATGCTTCAACTAGATTAACAGACTGTCCGAAAAATAAAAATTTATATTCTAGAAATAATAATAATAATAATAATAATAATAATAATAATAATAATAATAATTTATTATGATTATTATAAATGCTTTAACTAGATTAACAGACTGTCTGAAAAATAAAAATTTATATTCTAAAGATAATAATAATAATAATAATAATAATAATAATAATAATAATTTTATTATGATTATTATAAAAGCTTCAACTAGATTAACAGACTGTCTGAAAAATAAAAATTTATATTCTAGGAATAATAATAATGATAGTAATAATAATAATTTATTATGATTATTATAAATGCTTATTTTACCACCCCCTTTTGACTACACAGCGGTGAAATGGTGGTAATGATATGATATTTGCGAGATAAGACTGAAGATTTTTCATGGCATTACCGCACATTCACATTACAGGTCGAGGAAACTGAAAAATTTCAAGAGAGTTTCCAAAGCATGTCGAACAACTACTTCTGAATAATAATCTAGCTTGCCAACACTTGATTTCCTTCAGTAGCTCATTACAATTCTCAATGATATTAACTTTATTCAGTATGCCCATTATGCTCAAAGATGGGACAAAAAGAATACCATAGGTAATACTATTTGTAAAATATTATTTTATCACTCATCCACCCATGCATAGTGTTCTGCCCTAGGATAGGCCTTTCATTGCAAATTCAGAATTGTCCAATTTTTGTTATTTCCCACATTCCTCTTCACTTCTGCATATTATTCATGTATCTTATTGTTGTCTATCATCTGATATTTTTTCTACCCCGAACTTTTCTTCCATTCACCATTCCTTCCAGTGCATCCTTCAGTAGGCAGTTTCTTCATAGGCAGTAGCCCAGCCAATTTATTTTTCTCTTCCTGATCAGTTTTAGCACACGAAGATTAGTTTCCCATTTAGTACTCTGGATTATACAACTGAAAAAAAAAAAACAGCTGTTGTTCATTAGTTAGGTGATGAGCCGAAAGGTTGATACGAGTAGACTTAGAACTACGTCTGTCAGCAATTGCATCACGATTGCTAATTCTAGTATCGATACAGGTATGAACTATGCCAGCAGGGTTTGGGATGAACTAGACTGATGTGTGAGACAATGAGCACATATTGAACATTTGTGAGTTCCCAGAGTTGAAGAATTGCTTTATAAAACAGTGTAAATTGATTTATGATTAGGTGTAAATAGTTTTGTATTTTCAATATATGCTCATTTGAAGAGGTGGATTCCAAACTGCCTAAGTCCTAATGACAAGTTATGACGACAGTGTCAAAAATTTATAAACCAGATTTGACGTTCTTAGTTTGTGCAAATGGATCCAAGACAAGACTTAGGGGAGTTACACAATTATATTCTATATAGGCTTGAAAAATATAAATTAAAATGTGAATAAAGGACATTAAAAATCTTAAAAAGGACTTAGGACATTTCGGAATCCACATTTTCACTTGTAATGGATTGAAAGGCGTACTGGAAGCAGATTTCAAGCAGATTTTGGAGTAGTTTTTGATATTAAAGCAAATATCTTCATGAAAGTATTACAGAATTCAATATCAAGATCGATATTGCAACAATACGTGACTCTAGTACAGTCAGTATCTGTAAAAAGTTGTTGGTTATTTAATACAAAAATAAACACAAGGGATAGGAAAAGGAAGTCTGATAGTAGAAAACAGAAGAGATCGAAGAATTGGAGAAGAAGAAACATTGAGATCGAGAAATTCAAAGAGTGAGGAAAAGGAGTGCGATATAAAATAAATTCATAAGAAAAGTAAGGAATTCGTTCCACAAGTTGGTGTAAAATACTGGAATACTTAATTCGTAGAGTATGTGTCCCATTAACTACTAAAACGTACGAGAAACTGTTTTCTTGGACTTGAATGTACTTCTGGACCCCTGCGTTGCGGCTTGGAAAGGATTAAGTTGCCGTAGTAATTCGAAACTCCTGTTGAGCACCAGGAGGCTCAGTTACCGCACGTCGTCCCTCAGCCTTCGAAGAGGTTTTACAGGCGCTTCTCATTCCTTCAGTTGAAATGCATGTATGTACAAAGTATGTGTATGTATGCATGTACAAAGTATGTGTGTATGTATGCATGTATGTATGTATGTATGTATGTATGTATGTATGTATGTATGTTGCTGTTTAGTGAACTGTCCGAAGACAGGTCTGAACGTCAAAAGTGAAACCAATAAGGCATCAGTCATGAGGCAACCAAGCCAGGAGATAATAGGTTAGGGTGGCAGTTCCTTTCTCTCTACATTGCATACATCACCGACTAGCTACATATTACACTACTCAGACTTCAGATGCATACAAACAATTGTTCTTCCTCCGACACATATCGTCAAGTGAGATGTACTGCCTGATAATTGATGTACAGTCTTGAACAAAAAAAATGACCGGCTGCCATTTAATCTATACTAATAGAGAAATAATACAATATTTCGAAAGTATATTGAGGTTCTGATATGTACAACAGCTGATGCAGAATTATTCGCTTGGGTCTAATAAAGTTCACCAATTTAAGAATTATATCCATCACAAATTTGAAGTTGTCTAAAAGCCTACCGCACAATACACTTGTAAATAAAGCAATGCAATAATTGCATTTGAAGGGATAAAACTGTCAATCTTGCAACCAAATCAATCTTATGAAGCAATCCTATTCCAAACAGATAGGTAAATAAATAAATAAATAAATAAATAAATACATACATAAATAAATAAATATATAAATAAATAAATAAGTAAATAAGTAAATAAATAAATAAATAAGTAAATAAATAAGTAAATAAATAAAACTTTAATAAATAAATAAATAAATACTTGAATAAATGAATAAATAAATAAAACTTTAATAAATAAATAAATAAATACTTGAATAAATGAATAAATAAATACTTTAATAAATAAATAAATACTTAAATAAATGAATAAATAAATAAATACTTTAATAAGTAAGTAAATACTTGAATAAATGAATAAATAAATACATAAATAAATAAATAAATAAGTAAATAAATAAATACTTTAATAAATAAAAACTTGAATAAATTAATAAATAAATACTTTAATAAATAAATAAATACTTAAATAAATGTATAATTAAATAAATACTTTAATAAATAAGTAAATACTTGAATAAATGAATAAATAAATAAATACTTTAATAAATAAATAAATATTTAAATAAATGAATAACTAAATAAATACTTTAATAAATAATTAAATACTTGAATAAATGAATAAATAAGTAAATACATAAATAAATAAATAAATAAGTAAATAAATATTTTAATAAATAAATTAATACTTGAATAAAGTAATAAATAAATAAATACTTTAATAAATAAATAAATACTTAAATAAATGAATAAATAAATAAATACTTTAATAAATGAGTAAATACTTGAATAAATGAATAAATAAATACTTTAATAAAGAAATAAATACTTTAATGAATAAATAAATATTTGAATAAATAAATGAATATATAAATAAATAAGTAAATAAATGAATAATTTAATAAATAAATAAATATTTGAATAAATGAATAAATAAATAAATACTTTAATAAATAAATAAATACTTAAATGAATGAATGAATAAATAAATACTTTAATAAATAAGTAAATACTTGAATGAATGAATGAATGAATAAATAAATACATACTTTAATAAAGAAATAAATAAATACTTTAATAAAAAAATAAATACTTTAATGAATAAATGAATATATAAATAAATAAGTAAATAAATAAATACTTAAATAAATAAATAAATACTTGAATAAATGAAGAAATAAATAAATACATAAATAAATACTTTAATAAATAAATAAATAAATAAATAAACACTTGAATAAATGAAGAAATAAATAAATATATAAATAAATACTTCAATAAATGAAGAAATAAATAAATAAATACTTTAATAAATAAATAAATAATTAAATACTTTAATAAATAAATAAATACTTGAATAAATGAATAAATAAATCAATCAATACTTGAATAAATGAATGAATAAATAAATACTTGAATAAATGAATGAATAAATAAATAAATACTTCAATAAATAAATAAATACTTCAATAAATGAAGGAATAAATAAATAAGTACTTGAATAAATGAATGAATGAATAAATAAATAAATACTTTAATAAATGAATAAATAAATAAATAATTAAATACTTGAATAAATGAATAAATAAATACATGAATATTGTGTGAATTAATTAAATGAATAAAGAAATAAATAAATTTGTAAGTACGAAAATAAATAAATAAATAAATAAATAAACACTTTATAATCATAAATTTTGAATTACTCTTCATTTTCCATAGCTGAAGTTTTAAGTTCGGTACTGAAGAGTGCGATTCTTGCAACAGCGATCAAATCTGAGGATGTGTCCTTTTCAGAGAACAAGTTTCTTTATGTTTTGCACGGTAGCTTGTGCCGTAGTATTTTCTTCACC
This sequence comes from Periplaneta americana, assembly GCF_040183065.1. NCBI lineage: Eukaryota > Metazoa > Arthropoda > Insecta > Blattodea > Blattidae > Periplaneta > Periplaneta americana. The sequence goes on from NC_091117.1 coordinate 228,052,044, forward strand.
AAAACAACCGCCGTGGAAATAACGGACGAATATGCGTAACTGAGCGATGGCAGTGCCATCTGTTGAGTATCGACTCGTGTGCTATACTACATTGCTTCCGCCTGTTGCAAGTTTATGCGAATCATGTTGAAATGTCTGATCCCAGAACTTCTATTCTACGAGCTGTACTTGTATCAACCAGGCAGTGGAACTTGTTCAACAGATGGACTCACGCTCCATTTAGTTCTGTCTCCAGTAACCTCGTTCAGCACTATCACTTCACAACCGATAAAGAATTTTTTCCTTTCTTGCTAGAATCTAAGACATAATGTTGAACGCAGCAGACTTTCTCTGTTGTGATGATGCACTTCCCAGTGACTCCACTTTTATACACGTGGCGCCCAATTGCTTAGCTATGGTTGTTCAGAAGCTTTCTATTTGCTTTCGTAATGTATTTTCAAATTGTACTCCTTAATGACAGAAACGCCCTCGTTATACAAAGACATATCGTTAGACTTCGTAATTCAGCTACTTATAAGCTGGAATGAAGTTGTCTGGTTCGAAGCATATGTGACGTCACTGCACAGGTATAGGTACGTTCGTGTACGAAGTAATTTGCATTTTCTACTCTCTCGCTCTAGTCCAGGCTTGCCAGGAATCAGACACTGAATGTGGGCTATTCCATATGAAATCGATCAGTAAAAAACCTCGCATTTTTTATACTCTAATTTTTTCCTATTTATACAAGGTGCTGAGGAGAGTGCATTTTCAAAAATCTACTATCGAAAGTCAAACGGTTTTCGTATTGTTGAGCGATAAAATTAGCGTATTTTATAAAAGCAAGCCTCATTCAGCGCTCACAACTCTGGAACAATTTACTACAGAACATTGAACGGGAGCTCATTTTGAAGCTGACATTTGGTACGTTATGTTAAGAAGTAATCCTTATTTTTATTGTATACAGAGAGACAGATAAACTGATTTTACTTACTTTTAGGCTTTTTGCTAATTTATAAAAATGTAAAAAAGTATTGAGAAAAACCTTGCATTATTAAAGAGGGATTCGGCATTGTTTGCTTAGTGGTACGGCAATAAGTTACGAGGGTATTAAATAGATTATTTTCACACGTCTAGACTTGAACGGCGCATTACCGCACGCACTGGCCGAGAGCTGAAGATAAGAGAGCGTTGGGCGTCGTTGTACGAGCTACGACATGATAATGTTTAACGGTGAGGCTAATAGATTCCTCGTATGGTAGCTCGGCAACGAAAGAACAAAAATGGCGAACGATACTACCTACCTAGACTTTATAGAGCCTTCACTTCCTAAGACGTAAGGAAAGAGGAGGAGTCACGCCGGGAATAACAGCGCCGCGACTATAGATCTTTTGCCTACCATTTGATCCGTTTTACCACGTCTCCGCGGTTGTCATGACGACGATCATCACTTAGATAGCGAAACAGAATCCTTACTGCTTGGCCAGGAATAAATTCATTCCCGACTGATTAGATTTGTAAGTAGACTCGATTTATTTCTTCGAATAACGAAGTAGCCCTTAGTCCTGAAGCCTAAATTATGCTTCACACTTCCATACATGAAGTACATTTTGTAAACCATTAATTTATCATTTCCGTATTTTGCACGAAAATGATATGAAATATGATTACTACTTCATACTTGTTATTTTATTGCGTCATTTAAAACTTCGTTTACAATGACAAGTGCAGGTTATCTGAAACAAATTAGGATTTATATGTGACGCAGAATAGAGGAAATTGCTGACGACTTTGCCAAGCTGAAGCTAATGTGTTGCACGGCAGACACAATGCAGGGTGCACGGAACTGGAAGGATTAACCACGGCGCAAAGTGATTAGAAAGCAATTTAACTTTCCCTTTTCCAACATCATAACATGTCACCCCTGCACTGCAACTAAACTACCGCCCCTAGCATTCAAAATGGCGCATACACATGCAAATCCCCATTTCAAATTTAAACACATGTATGATTATAGTTATGCTTGAGTTACATTAAAGTGTTCGTGAAATTTTACTTTCATGAACCGCCCGTCTACCTCTCATTTTACGAACTCTGTCCTTTCCAAATACGTCCATAACCCGGCGATACTCTGAACGTATATGAAGCCCAGCCTTCAGCGTAATGAGATAAGACGTCGTCGTCACGTGCTTTGGAAATTGTGGAAGTTTTGTGTCGTTGCCATTTTCGTGGAGGGTGAAGTGGTGGTTGCTAAAGTTTAGTATCAGCTAACGTCTTCACTCTCCCAAGGATATCGCGGCTTCATTTACGGTTATACTCTTCTTTGGTTATCGCCTAAATCTCGACTTCCCTGCGAACATTGCTCGGCTCAAGCTTTGTTACTTTCTCACCGTGTAAGGGTTTGCAAGAATATCTAGCATGCGTTGCAATTTAATGTCTTCAACGATTCGGTGCCGCTCATCAATTCGTCATCGATAGATGGAATGGCTGCATTTTTCGTCGGTCCTTTTAGGCGACTATTACATTTTTATTACTTGAAATACTGTCCTACTTATTCTTAACTGTTGGTAGAATAAAATCAGATATACACAAGTATATAATGTAATATTAAACTGCCCCCATTGAGGGTAGCCCTTACGGACTAAGTATATCCCCAAAAAATTATTATAATATGTAAACATAGAAATTAAATTTTAAAGAAGGGAAACAAAGAAAAGGGCGTGAAAAATTACAGTTGCTGTTAATGTGGCACCATTTGATTAATTAGGATTTGGCAGGATTTTTTTAACACAATTATCACAACTTCATCCCTCAGAGATGTTGGTAGAGCAAACTGCCGTCGAAATTCTTCGAAAAAGCTGGTATAGTCCCTCGAGCACCTATGAGCAAGCCGAATACCTCAACGTGAATTAAGGCATATTTCAGCTTGAAATAGTTGACTGTAGGCTCACAGATCGACTTCTTCTCAAGGTGGACCTCGGCTGACTGATGACATTCTACTTCAAAACGTATCGTGGAGTCCACAATGATGCCCTGTTTAGTGTCAGCATTGTACGCTAAAATATCTACTCGTCTCGTTGACCCATTTTCAGCTAGACAGGAGATTTCTTCTTCTATTATCCAGCCCTTATTTCTTAATGGATCTTACAAGATGATATCTAGAGTTCCTCAAGAGCAATCCCTGTTCACAGAATCCCAAGGCGTGTGCTAAAGTTTCAATCTCCGGGCAGCCATGTCTGCACCGGGTACCGTCGAGAGATCTGCCGGGAACGGAACGGACAGCTGCTAAATTTGCTGTCATTTTCAGGCTAGATATCCATTCACAAGTCGAAAGTCTATGTTTAACATTGTTACAATTATCACTAACTTTTGTAATAAGAGATATAGGAAGTCACACTGTTCTGAAAAATTCTAATTAATTCTCATTTACACGTCACAGATGATCAGTTGCATTATCGGCAGTCTCTCTTGTGATGCTGTTTTCAGATTCTGTAATGCATGTGCATTATTACTGCACTTGTATGCTTCACTTCCACTTCCCATGGATCCACACAAATGACGATCACTGTGGGCGGCTCTTGCCGCTGGTGGTTGTGACATGTTTATTTTTGTGTAAGCTACGGAGAGATTCTTGGGAAATGCGAGTATGTTAAAACCTTTCTCTCCAGTTTTCTCCTCTCAATTTCAACAAGGAAATATTATATTATGTTCTTAACTAATCTCTCTGCGTATGAGACATAATCCGTTAATAAAATTATGTTCTCTTTTTTATTTCAGGTGAGTTTTAACAGCTTCGTCCCTTCTTGGTAAGAAGAGAATGATTATATTAAAACTGTAAGTAAATGTCACATTCCTTTTAGTTTAACTTCATCAGAAACTAACTCATACAGCTTGTATTTATTAGCGTGTGATGCCTTATTTATAAATGAGGTTGTAAAATATTAACGAAATAATATATTCATAGTTGCTCGTACCTATCAAAGTACATTATTCACAAATCTACATTTCCTCCCTTTTGAATTAAATTTGATAGCCTATTGTGATCCCTTTTAAGCCTTCACTGAAGTTTGTCTTTATCCTTCGTTTCCTTCTATTACATTATTTGCATTTTGTATTTAATAACATTGATAATTTTATTACACTCATAATTTATAGCATTACATATTGAAACTCTAAGACTTCTACAGTAACGATTCCACCTTCTATAAGTCTTAATCGCTGATTATGATTAAATTTCATCGCATTCCCACTATTTCTGTTTTCTTGTTGTATTCAAGATATTTCTTACTCTTAGATAATATTCATTCGGGACTGACGAATTATAAAGAATGGTTCATATTATAAATTTACGCAATCTATTTCTTCTTAATTTCGACAAATAATGGTCGGTAGTCTGGAAATATTTACACAAGCCTGCGATGAAAAACTTTTTTTTTTTTTTAATTTTAGCTTCCGTTATGTATTTTTGTCAGAAATGCCATAAAAATTGCCACGTAACACACAATTTTTACACCTTATATTTTATGATTTATAGTTTAATATAGGCTTACTGGTGATTTTACTGCATCCATAACCCAGTGCTGTAATGTTAAAATGTTGTACTGACCTGTTGACGAGCATCAGTCACATAATCTAGGAGGCTGTTTGAAAATGAGGGCCCTGAACAGTCGACACACTTTGAACTCAGTTATTTAATACGAGATTTAGCAAAAGCTGACCTCTTGCGCTCCAGATGGACTTTGCCCACAAAAGTGTGATTGCCTGGTTCCTAGGAAACAACGAGACTGCGGACTACGTATGACCGTTGAAAATATGCTGGAGGGATTCAAAACCTTGGAATACTGAATGGGTTTAAAACTTCATTCTCTGAATGCTCACTTGAATTTTTTCCCGTAGAATCTTGGTGCAGTGGGCGAGGAATATGGGGAATGTTTCCACCAAAACATTAAGGATATGGAAAGAAGGTACCAAGGCCTATGAACTTTAATATGATGGGGACTATTGCTGGAGCATACATCATGACTATGGAGCGGATTTTTATGTGCTAAAAAATTTAAATATATTTATTTTTTATCTGCTAAAAAGTACGAAAATATTTGCTAAAAATAAAAATGTATATATATATTTTTTAAATATGACAAAAATACCTTACTTAGCTTGAAAAAAAACAATGTTACTAGGTACTCACCAACCACACTTGAATGCTAGTAGTTGGCCGAGAATTGCAGTGAACAACAAAGGTCATCTCCAAATTCTCCATCACAAATGCATCCCCATTATCTCTGAACAACGACTTATACTGTGAAAACGATCTTTCTACATCACAGGACGTCAGACGTGCATATTTAAAGAGAGGAATGTCACAAACACATACACCGTCAATTTCACCTACAGGCACATCCTCCAATACTTGAGCAACTTTACACATTTTTTTATATCCGCTGTTTTTCCCAAACACATTCTGGAATTTGTCCCTTAGTACTTGTACTTCTGAACCTGGTAGCGAGTCTAGTTTAATTTCCACGGCACGCACCTCCCTGTTTCAGACAACAGGTTTTTGGATGTTTCGAGTGTTTTATGGTGTCACACAAAGACTTGCTAATAGGAAAGCCAAATCGTTTTTTAAACAACCATCTTTCAATATATCTTGAAGCTGAAGGATATCGATTGACGAAGCCCGATAACAGGGAATCACAACAAGACGTATTGCCTTGATGGACATGAGAGAGAGGCGAGAGATTTGTTTAAATTAAATAATGTTCATACCTGAGCTGTTATCTGTTGTATTTCACAAACAAAGCATGCAATTAAATCATCTTCAGCAACAACAAACATTCCTAATTACGTGTTGCAAGATCTCTCCTCCTTGTCCATGTTAATTTATTCTCTAATAATAACACTGATATGCTGCCTAGCAGTTCTCAGAACGTGAGGCGATACTATTACGAAAATGGATCACGGATACACCACGGAGCGCTTAGAAACACGAAGCAACCAAGAATTCCTGAAAGAGATAACGTACTTCTGAGTGATATAATTGATTTAGTTTTAAAATATTTAAAAATTCTTGTAAAAATTATTTAAGTAAAAAACTCTAAGATTTATGTGTTTATAATAGATTTCATGAAAATATGTATTTACATAATTTTTTTGTGAAAATATGTTTTTATGTGAAATAAAATTCGGGTTTCAAACTTGAAACTTCATGTTCGAAATTTTTAACTTTGTTAATTGTGTTTTATCAGACGCAAAAAGAATATTTAATTACATAGGAATCCACTCCTTAATCATGATATTTTAGAAACGTCACACAAGAGCGAAGGAACATGCGCAGTTTCGCCACGAACAGAAAAAGGCAGTATAAAGCCTTTGACTAAATGTCTGTTATTAATTATGAAAATCTAATAGCTTTTTGTAAAATATAACTTTAATATCACTTTCACTTCATCACTTCTCCATATTACATTCAGTAACGCTACATTCACATTGCTAAATATGTCCATGCATGTTGCAGAAAAATAGTCCGTGATAGAAAAACTCTGAGCATAAATTTTGAGAAAAGTTTTTATAGCCCTTAATTTTGCAGACTTGTGTTATGAGTTGGGTTATGTAGGCATAGTTTAGTGTCACAGTCACGTATGTTGGTTCTTTGATGACGTACTATTCCAGCTTATCGCTGAACTTTTTGTTACGGGAGCGTATTAAAGTCGATAAATGGCAGATAAGCATCGCTTGTGTACAGTAATAAGTGTAAGGTATACGTCTATATGGCGAGAGGTTTCATAATCACTGTGTGCTAAACATGGAGACTTTGAAAGAATATAATTATACATTGAAGGCAATAAGTCAAGTGAAAGGCGAGTGTTTGATATTGAGAGATGCATATTGAGACAGTCTATTTAGAATGATGAATAGTTACAGTGATGCTAATGACAGATTCCTAGTGATATAAATAACAGACGACGTTTCATGTAGCCTACCGCTGCGGACAGTTTTACCGAATCAATTGTTTTATCCATATCATATTTCATATTCAAAATAGTACAAACATTTCCTTAACAGTATACGGGCTATTCCATATGAAATCGATCAGTAAAAACCTCGCAAATTTTTAATACTCTAATTTTTCTCTATTTAACTTATACAAGGTGCTGAGGACAGTGCATTTTTAAAAATATACTATCGAAAGTCAAACGGTTTCCGTATTATTGAGCGACAAATTTAGCGTATTTTATAAAAACAAGCCTCTTTCAGCGCTCAGAACTCTGGAACCATTTACTGCAGAACATTGAACGAGAGCTCATTTTGAAGCTGACATTTGGTAGATTATGTTAATAAGTAATCCTTATTTTTATTGTATACAGAGAGACAGATAATCTGACTTTACTTACTTTTAGGCTTTTTGGCCATTTGTAAAAATGTAAAAAATATTGACAAGAAACCTTGCATTATTAAGAGGGATTCGGCATTGTTTGCTTAGTGGTACGGCAATAAGTTTCGAGGGTATTAAATAAATTATTTTCACACGCCTGGACTTGGACGGCGCAGTACCGCACGCACTGGCCGAGAGCTGAAGATAAGCGAGCGTTGGGCGTCATTTTACTCCTGTGTTTATGAAAACCTGTGATAAAGCTAACCCAGCTATGCGCTACTAGACGAAACATCACGTGTTTATGTCTCCTGGCCTTGCTTGCCTAGGCTAGCTCCCGCCTCACAGTCAGCTGGTTAGCTCACGCGCGTACTATTTATTTTCTTTATTTGATATTTTCAATACTTTCTTATTAACGTTGCACCAGTAAAAAATATGTTTTTATTTGTACTTTCAATGCGAAATCTAACCATATATTTTAAAAATATTTTTTCGTGGGCAAAGGCGTCTTAATGAAGAAAAATCTAAATTTCTCCATTTCCATAAAAAGTAAGAAAAACTGTTTACATGTCAATATAAACTTTAATTTCTCAGCATCAAAATAAACCATGATTTTGATCGTTGGGTGAAAGGGTTTCGGAGCCACAACAGTTAAAATTGTTAATTTTATGAAAATACGATAAATTTAAATATTTTTAATGTGAACGCTATGAAGTTCTGATGCCTCAAACTTTGCACAAAGCATTGTATCACAGTTTTCAACGGACAGAAAAAGTTTCATTGTATTTAAAAATTGCAAGGTCAATTTTCTCTATATTTCGGTCGATTTGAGATGGAATAGCTCATACGTACTGCAGAATCTCTTACAGCTAGCTCCTACTCTTTTATGCCTTAAATCATAATTTCGTGTCTGTTGCATTTCCTACAGATGATGCATCGCTCTATAGGCCCTAATAATGACGTATTAATTTTTTACACTAATTGTCACTCAGCGGAAGAAAATATCTACGCTATTGAGTAATTAAAGCAGCAACGGTAATTAATATCAATGCTTTTGCAGAAATAATCGATAATAGTTTAATTAATGTGGAATGTCCCCAGAGCTCGAGTATGAACTAATACTATTGTATGCTAGAGAGATTTTTTTTACATAAAAATATGTAGCCTATCTTTGTTCTAGCAATAAATTTATGATTTATTATTAAACAAATTGGCACTGCAGTTAGCAGACTCGTAGACATAATATTTTACACTATAATTTGAAGGGAATGTTTCAGCACATTTCTCGGTTAAGAACTGCAGTAATCATTATATTTATTCAAGATAGCGCTCTGCCTCATTTCATTGACGTTGCTAAGAACTTTTCGGACAATCTATACCCAGATAAGTTTACTGGTGACATAGGTTCCCTTGTCAGAACTTTTCACCGGGCCACATTTAACTTTCCTTTCACTTTCGAGATCATTTTAAATTCAATATAATTAACTATTTATATTACTGAAATTGAGAATATTTGAGAAAGAGGTTAATAAAATTTCAATGAATTCGACATAACTTTCAAATATCCATTAAGAGATGAGGAGTGCTATTACATCGGTGTAAGAATATTCCTTTATGGAAATTTATGCTCAAACATAAAAGCAACATTAATTTTCAGTAGAAGTGAAATTAAACACAGAATAAATATGGGAAATGCGTGTTATTATTCGGTTGAGAAGCTTTTATCATCCAGTCTGCTGTCAAAAAATCTGAAAGTTAGAATTTATAAAACAGTTATATTACCGGTTGTTCTGTATGGTTGTGAAACTTGGACTCTGACTTTGAGAGAGGAACATAGGTTAAGGGTGTTTGAGAATAAGGTGCTTAGGAAAATATTTCAGGCTAAGAGGGATGAAGTTAGAGGAGAATGGAGAAAGTTACACAACACAAAACTGCACGTATTATATTCTTCACCTGGCATAATTAGAAACATTAAATCCAGACGTTTGAGATGGGCAGAGCATGTAGCACGTATGGGCGAATCCAGAAATGCATATAGAGTGTTAGTTGGGAGGCCGGAGGGAAAAAGACCTTTAGGGAGGCCGAGACGTAGATGGGGAGATAATATTAAAATGGATTTGAGGGAGGTGGGATATGATGATAGAGACTGGATTAATCTTGCTCAGGATAGGGACCAATGGCGGGCTTATGTGAGGGCGGCAATGAACCTCGGGTTCCTTAATAGCCAGTAAGTAAGTAAGAAGTGATTTCAGTATAATGTACGTTTATTTTTCTGTCCTAAATCAAATCTGAAGTTGACCCTACGCACGAGAGCGGCAACTTGACTATCTGGCCGATGAGCTCCGACGCGCCTCCAGTTGAGGAGAGAATGTGTTAACGTTGATTCGACAAACAACAAATTATTGTTGTGAAAGAGTATTAAATTTTTGTTTTCATTGTTGGTAACTTTATAGCATCTATTAGATGCTTTATAGTTGTGCTAACAGATGGAGTTACTTGTCGACAATGTGACGCTGAAACATGTGTTCAGGTTACTGCCCAGCGACAGTCCTGATGTATTTTTATATTTGTGATGATTGGTTAATTAATATTAACCCGGCACACTCACATTCATACAAATGAGTATTAAATATAAACCGCTAGAATTTCATTTAGGCCTACTCAACCAAATTTCAAAGGACAATATGCATCTGTTTTGTTTTTTGATGAAGATCGGTGGAGCGGAGAAAAATTCTCTCCGCCACCGGGATTCGAACCCGCGTTTTCAACTTTACGTGCTGACGCTCTATCCATTAAGTCATACCGGATTCCAATTCCGATGTCGGATTGAATCCTCTCAGTTTAAGCTCCACTTCTTAGTTTTCCCGTCAGTGGCTAACCCTCATGCACTGTGTCACAGATGTGTGATAGTGGCACGATGTCCAACACACTAATGTGGCAATTCGTGCATGGAAATATCATCGGTACATCTCTATAATATGTTTTGTTTTTGCAAACTTTTGTGGCCCCTCTTTAACCTCCTGAGTCCTGAGATATTTGTTGTTTTAGTTTTTAAATTCAGTATAATTCTACACTTCAAAAAAAACTCACTAACATGAGGATAACGCTGAAAAAATATGCAGGTTACGGTAAGAGTACAAATATAGTTAAATAATACTTAATAATATTAAACTGCCCCCCATTGAGGGTAGCCCTTACGGACTCAGTATATCCTCAAACAATTATTATATATATGTAAACATAGATATTAAATTTTAAAAAAGGGAAACAAAGAAAAGGGCGTGAAAAATTACAGTTGCTATTAATGTGGCACCATGTGATTAATTAGGATTTGGCAGGATTTTGTTAACACAATTATCACGATGTCATCCCTCAGAGATGTTGGCAGAGAAAACTGCCGTCGAAATTCTTCGGAAAAAGCTGGTATAGTCCCTCGAACACCTATGAGCAAGCCGAATACCTCAACGTGAATTAAGGCATATTTCAGCTTGAAATAGTTGACTGTAGGCTCACAGATCGACTTCTTCTCAAGGTGGACCTCGGCTGACTGATGACATTCTACTTCAAAACGTATCGTGGGGTCCACAATGATGCCCTGTTTAGTGTCAGCATTGTACGCTAAAATATCTACTCGTCTCGTTGACCCATTTTCAGCTAGACAGGAGATTTCTTCTTCTACTATCCAGCCCTTATTTCTTAATGCGGCAGCAATTTTGGATCTTACAAGATGATGCCTAGAGTTCAAGAGCAATCCCTTTACTTCGGATCTCTGCACTTACATCTTACATCATAATCATGTATGAAGTATGGTGTAGTGTACTACACTCTCAGGAATCAGGAGGTTAAGAAACGAAACACTATTCGCTGCAACTCTCTTTGAGATGATGGATGATATTTCTATTATTTAATGATATGTGGATTATTTTTATACACTTTATCTTTAAAAGTTACCAATGTCACAGAGATTAAGTATGAAATCGTGGAAGGCACGCAATTTTACTCATAATTATTCCCTGGAATACTTAATGAGTTCGCCCAAAATAATCGTCTGTATGTGATGTCGCAGAATCGCGTTGGAAAGAGGCAGAAGTTAACTGTAAAAAAAAATTTAAAAAAACGCAAAATCATTTCCACATACATAGCAGTTGATGTAAATTATTCAAATAAAGGACACTATTATCCCCTCACCACATGCAACACAGCTCTTAATGAAGGTGGTTGGTTTTTTTCGGCGCTGAAAAATATGTCTCAGTCGATTATTGAACGATACATGATCAATAATTACTAGCTGGTTCACAACTGTTGATCACGTGTACCCCAGCAGTTGTCACAGATTACCCCCGTTCATTCCATGTGTGATGGCAGCTGAACTAATGAGGATTATGCTAAGCATCAGTTCACGGTAAGAGATGAACTACAGCCTGTCTGCAATTGAAACCCCGGGCAGTCGGTGAGCGCTATTACGCGTGTAGGATCTTCCTAGGAATCTCATTCTTCACAATCGATGTTTAGCAATCGTCAGAAACACCACGTTTGCAAATTCTTGCCCTCTCTAGTGTTGTTTGTCCATATCAAACTGTGTAGGTCAGACCAACGGGTTCGTCAATAGAGAACTTGTCTTGAGAATTGTTTTTAATATTTTTACCTACATTTCGCAGTAAATGTATTGCTAAAAACCGTCGGAAGAGACTTGCGTATCTGAACACAGCTTATAATGCCTTCGAACACTGCTTTATTTTCATTAACTCAGTATAAGAACTTATGTTAGAATAATGGATTCGATAACCATTATACAGTAATGATCAATCGGAGATGGACAAACGTTTTGAACCAAGAACTGGTGGTGTTCAGGTATACGCAAATGACATGGGTATACAATGACCACAAATTTTATTTAGATATGTATATACAAAGTGATGATAAAGAAGCATAAAATTTTATGTGAAGTTAAGAATTAAAAGTTAAAACTAACATGTAGTTGAAACATCAGATGGTGACGAGAGTTAAGGCTTTCATATTTACATACAATCGGCATTTAATAGCAGTAGGGATGTCAGTCCTACGAGCCCGCCGCCTTTACCCCCAAGGAAATGCTCCTGGTACTCATTTCTGTTAGAGGCTGAGCAGACCCCTGGGCCAGTGCGGCTGGAAGGATTAGATCGATGGAGAAAATCTATGATTCCATCGCGAATCGAACCCGCGACCTTTCGGCTTGCAGCGGCTGTGAGTAATATCTGTTACATTTCCCAGTCTTCTAATTTTCTTCTACGTACTACTAATAGTTTGTTTAGTTCTGCCTTTAGTTGTCAAATCACCGCGGTGTCTGTCATGTTTTCACGCAGTCCTGGACTACATTCTATATTAGCAGCAAAAAATAGCAATTATTAGCAAGCAAACTTGTTCATCTATGTAAATACTTCTGGTAGTAAATAATGGAGCTCATTTGTATAAGCCATGCATTTGCCTGCTTGTTTCGAAACAGACAGCTTCGGTTAAAACCCTCGTGTCCACGTCGACATGCTACAACGAAGCAGAATAAGAATCCTCGGCGCGGCGTGCGATATTAATGCGACGCCAGATTTGGGTTAAAGATATTAATTTTCCGTACTGACAGTTTGCGGAATAACTAATAAAAGCACAACTGAACAACACCACATCCATTGGTGCTCAGAATTACAGAAACAAGCAATTGCTGGACTACGGTAATAATTTTACCACTACTACTACAACTATGACTAGCCTATATACTTAAAGTAAATCTTAAATGACCTCCTTGAACAGATTAACAATGAGTGAGTATATGCTTCAACTGAATTTTGAAATACCTCCTTGAATAATTAACAATGAGTATATGCTTAAAATAAATTTTAAATTACTTTCTTGAATATATTAATATATAATATATATTAATCTATTAATAACTAGTATCCCCTCCTGAGCACGAGTGTTACTCATTCAGGAGTAGGATAGATTATCTGTCATTGTGTTTATTAATTTGTATTCATTTCAAACTTACTAGCAATAATAAATAAATAAATAAATAAATAATTAAATAAATATTCTTGAAGTAAATTTTAAATTACCACCTTCAATAAATTAATTATAAGTATATACTTAAAGCAAATCTTAAATGACCTCCTTGAATAAATTAACAATGAGCATATGCTTAAAGTGAATCTTAAATGACCTCCTTCAATAAATTAACAATGAGTATATGCTTAAAGTAAATATTAAATGACCTCCTTGAATAAATTAACAATGAATATATGCTTAAAGTGAATCTTAAATGACCTCCTTGAATAAATTAACAATGAGTATATGCTTAAAGTAAATATTAAATGACCTCCTTGAATAAATTAACAATGAGTATATGCTTAAAGTAAATATTAAATGACCTCCTTGAATAAATTAACAATGAATATATGCTTAAAGTGAATCTTAAATGACCTCCTTGAATAAATTAACAATGAGTATATACTTAAAGTAAATATTAACCTCCTTGAATAAATTAACAATGAATATATGCTTAAAGTGAATCTTAAATAACCTCCTTGGATAAATTAACAATGAGTATATGCTTAAAGTAAATTTTAAATGACCTCCTTGAATAAATTAACAATGAGTATACGCTTAAAGTAAATGTTAAATGACCTCCTTGAATAGATCAACAATGAGTGAGATAATGCTTTAAGTGAATTTTTAAATACCTCCTTGAATAATTAACAATGAGTACATGCTAAAAATAAATTTTAAGTTACTTCCTTGAATATATTGACAACGAGTATATGCTTCAAGTAAATTTTAAATTACCTCTTTCTATAAAGTACTTAAAGTAAATCTTAAATGACCTCCTTGAATAATTAACAATGAGTATATGCTTAAAATAAATGTCACTGATGACGTAGCGCATTGAAGTAATTTAATTTTACAATATATTTTAATAAATCTGATACGTCATCATGGAAAGATATAAGCTTAGTACGAAAAGGAGTTGTGAGGACGCAGGACGGCACACAACTATCATGAACACACGGTTCAAGTGAGCAATTTGAAATAGTTGGCGCTTTTTCTCAAATCTTTCTGAGAACCAGGTAATGGTTTCGTGTTGGTTTAAAATACTTGAATCATAATCAGCAACAGTCAGAGTTTCAAGTTTCCTTTGCAAGAAAATTAAAGTAGCTGCAGCACAAACTTGCTGTTTACACTCTACGTGAAAAAACCTATGACAACTGTCTTCAATAAGCAAGTAGGTACGGTTGACAACTTGAAGTTAGTGTCTGTCGATGGGCTTCACGAAATAATCTCATGTTTTGTTTATGGAACAGAAGAGCAAAGGCTCTAATTTGTATTATGCTAAGAGGAAATATCTCTAACATCGGAGAGGAATGTGCAAACCAAGCACTGGCATGAACGCGCAGAATCCTCCTACTGTCCTGCATATCGAACTCGTGAAAGCCGTGGACCAGACTGGATCAGCTTTGAAGACTCTGGCTGACAAATTCCTTCCACTCAGCGAAGCGAAAACTACAGAAGGAATTCTTGTAGTCTTCAAACCCAGAGTCCTTCATCGAAGAGATGTTCGACGACATCCTGCAAGATAAAAAAAAAAAAAACTTGAGACGTGTTTTGTCTGGTGTCAACTTATAACAGAGTAAAGAACTACAAGGAACTAATTGAAAACATGTTAGTTTTCAATCACAAACTTGGCTTGTAATAAGTCCTTAAAGACACAATTATTGCTTCATTCCCATTGGGATTTCTTCCCCGACAACTGCGGTATAGTTAGTGATGAAAATGCGGAACGCTTCTATTAGAAAACTGGAACGATGGAGAAATGATACCACGGAAAGTGAAACCTGGAATATTATTGGAAATTGACTTCCTTCAAATATGAAGGGTAAATTTACGTCACTTGCGGCTAGATGTATTTGTGGTATAAAACCCTCTTACCTTTCTTATTTCAAACTAAAATATTTGCGTCAATATAACTCTCAGACCATGGCAAAGGGTTAAATCATTTCAACATTTCATAACTTAATAACCGGTAATTATATTTTCAGCGTAACTTTAAAATATGTCGCATAATGCTGCAATTTTGTCTGGCACAGTAATCTTGGTGGTCAGTATTTTTAATTTATTTTAATTTTTATAATTTGATACTTCAAATTCCTGAAAAATTAATTTTGTTGAATGATGTAAAGGTTTGTAGACAAAGTTTGATAATTATTTTTTGGAGCAAAATTAATGGAATGAGTGTCTATATATTGCCAAACCTAATACACGATATAATAGATTAAAACAGAACTAAGTACATTATAGAGATGACAAAAACTGGTAAAATGAAAAAATTGTGAAATTTTTATGCATTCTGTTACACAAGAAGGAGAGATGTATGTCCCATTTTATGGTGGGCAATAATACCGAAATATTTCATTTTTAAGCATAAACTCAAAGAGTGCCATGAGCAAGTAGGTAGTTCATAATTATTACGTATTGTTATACTTCTGTTGCTATTAACTGTTAATTTTTCAAGGCCAAATTATGTTAATGAGATTAATTGTATTTCTGAAATATTCAGAGAAAGTAAGTGAGCATCCAACCATTCTTGAGTAATGTTAAAATGTTGATAAGTTCCATTCCAGCTTGAGCCGCTAAGTATAACCACAGTATCATCAGCATACAGAATATGAGAGTATTTTTCAATGTAAATTGAGCATTATTTTTTTTCTGGGTGTCTACGTTTCTATAACATACAGACCTAGTAAATGTGAGACCGAGGGTATTTATTTTTTTTTTATGCTCGACCATGCCAAAATGTAGTAATTATACACCTGGTAGTAGCCCTTTAATGCACCTCATTAAAGTACACCTATTCATTATAATTCAATTGTTCAGCCAATGAGAAATCACCATTGTACCATTATAAAACCGCAAGTATCGATTATTCTCGGATATGCAATCGAAAGACAATTAGCGTAAAGTCACGGAGGCTGGAAATCCAATACTGTCGCAGAAGGTTATATTCTGTTACTATAATAATTAGCGTTAATTGTAAATAATATTCAAATAAATTCAATTTGTCATCTCGTTTTTTCAATTCTGAATCAATTTCCAGGTTATATCAAGACTAATGTTCATGTTATTCTCTAGATTATATCAAGGTCAATGACATCAATACTTTCGCGGTCTGCGCACATCTCACAATTCAGGTCAGTTCCGCTCCTCACTTAGATAACCATAACATGAATACTTATGAATAATTTCAAGTTAGAAATATGGTCGAGCATAAAAAGTCGTATGAAACTTACCTATAATGATAATTAAGACGCTCGTATGAAAATTATTAAACTCGCTTGCGCTCGTTTCATAAACAAACATACTCGCGTCTTAATTAGTACCATTATAGGATTGTTGCATAATGTACTATTTTCGTACCAGCAAAGAATGTCTCTTGATACGTAAGAATATAATACGCTCGCCCGGGTTTTACACCGAGATATTTGGATTCAGAGGCAAGCGAGGTATCCGCTACAACATAGTTCCATAAAAGGGCACACTGTGTAGCGTGATGGGTGGGAAGTCTTACACGCAATTACAGTATCTTAGAATATGTCTGTCTGTGCAACGCGAATGTTGTGTTGGCAGCAGTGGGAGAGCACAATTGGCCTGCAATCTGGTGGATGGCGCGATGTGATATTATTGTCTGGTAATTGGTCTGGAGTCGTCAGATAAACCTGTAATTAATCATAGCGAGGAGAGCGCTGCGGATTGAAGAGGCACGTGTCCAAGTGCGACTGGGACAAAGCCGGACCCACCCATCGGTGCAGTAATGGCCGCATCACGTAGGTCAACAGAATGGCTTGTTGAGATCATCACCTAGATTTTAGTCCATGGACAAATGCGAGCTTTGTAATGATATGTAAAAAAATCTGTTTCTATCATTTATTGAAATCACAATTAACGAAAACAAAATAGTGCAGAATTTTCTCGTTATATCTGATTATGAACTGTACTGTATTTAAAACTATGTAACAACTGTTAATTCAATGCAATAATCAACCTTATGTTACGTAAGCTGTGAGAACTTCTATTATGTACTGTACTGTATTTCAAACTAATGAAACAACTGTTAATTCAATGCCATAATCCACCTTATGTTACGTAAGCTGTGAGAACTTCTATTATGTACTATACTGTATTTAAAACTAATGTAACAACTGTTAATTCAATGCAATAATCAACCTTATGTTACGTAAGCTGTGAGAACTTCTATTATATACTGTACTGTATTTAAAACTAATGTAAGAACTGTTAATTCAATGCCATAATCCACCTTATGTTATGTGAGCTGTGAGAACTTCTATTATGTACTGTACTGTATTTAAAACTAATGTAACAACTGTTAATTCAATGCAATAATCAACCTTATGTTACGTAAGCTGTGAGAACTTCTATTATGTACTGTACTGTATTTCAAACTAATGTAACA
This sequence comes from Periplaneta americana, assembly GCF_040183065.1. Lineage (NCBI taxonomy): Eukaryota > Metazoa > Arthropoda > Insecta > Blattodea > Blattidae > Periplaneta > Periplaneta americana. The sequence continues at coordinate 228,069,878 of NC_091117.1, forward strand.
ACTGTTAATTCAATGCCATAATCCACCTTATGTTAATGTAAGCTGTGAGAACTTCTATTATGTACTGTACTGTATTTAAAACTAATGTAACAACTGTTAATTCAATGCCCTAATCAACATTATGTTACGTAAGCTGTGAGAACTTCTATTATGTACTGTACTGTATTTAAAACTAACGTAACAACTGTTAATTGAATGCAATAATCACCCTTACGTTTTGTAAGCTGTGAGAACTTCTATTACGTACTGTATTATATTTAAAACTAATGTAACAACTGTTAATTGAATGCAATAATCACCTTATGTTACGTAAGCTGTGAGAACTTCTATTATGTACTGTACTGTATTTGAAACTAATGTAACAACTGTTAATTCAATGCAATAATCCACCTTATGTTATGTAAGCTGTGAGAACTTCTATTATGTACTGTACTGTATTTAAAACTAATGTAACAACTGTTAATTCAATGCAGTAATCACCTTATGTTACGTAAGCTGTGAGAACTTCTATTATGTACTGTACTGTATTTGAAACTAATGTAACAACTGTTAATTCAATGCAATAATCAACCTTATGTTACGTAAGCTGTGAGAACTTCTATTATGTACTGTACTGTATTTAAAACTAATGTAACAACTGTTAATTCAATGCAGTAATCACCTTATGTTACGTAAGCTGTGAGAACTTCTATTATGTACTGTACTGTATTTGAAACTAATGTAACAACTGTTAATTCAATGCAATAATCCACCTTATGTTATGTAAGCTGTGAGAACTTCTATTATGTACTGTACTGTATTTAAAACTAATGTAACAACTGTTAATTCAATGCCATAATCCACATTATGTTAATGTAAGCTGTGAGAACTTCTATTATGTACTGTACTGTATTTAAAACTAATGTAACAACTGTTAATTCAATGCCATAATCCACATTATGTTAATGTAAGCTGTGAGAACTTCTATTATGTACTGTACTGTATTTAAAACTAATGTAACAACTGTTAATTCAATGCCATAATCAACCTTATGTTACGTAAGCTGTGAGAACTTCTGTTGTAGGCCCACATTATACATTCTGGGAGAGCGATGACAGAAATTCAGACTTGTGACATATGTACATTACGGAGTACAAACAAGCATTGGCTTCACTAATGCTTATACTTGTATACACAATTTTCTCTTTTATAGTGGAATGTTTTTCTGCGTACTACTCGAAAGTGTAGACTTATATTGAACTTTAAAAATATAACAAAATGTCTGACGATCGTGTTGTTTGCTGCATTTACAGCTATTGTTGTTAGCCTTTGGAAGTTAGAATTCCCATCCCATAGAGAAACTTGTTGCTAGGGAAACCATTCTTCATAACATAAAACTATACTGAAATAGACCCATTACAGCGCACTTATTGTTACTTAGTTACCATTACAGTGCAGTTTTGTGAAGACTTTGGAACAATATTGCTCTAAATTTTCGAAGGAAAATGTAGTCTATTCTATTTGCAATTTTAAAAATATGATCGCGCAAAAAATATTGTGCAGTATGTAGGCTACACGTGTTTATGAAGTGCATTACAAATTCTAGAAAGTTGAAAAACTCACTTTGCTCGTTTTTCAAACATGTTTTCGATTATGTAAAAAGTACCGTTTCTGGGTAACACATCTCGCTGGAAGATAGCTGAAGACCGTAAAATATAATGGCCTTTACTCTGGAGATTATATTAATTTCTTATTAGAACGTGCCAACTAGAATTTTGCTCCAAAAGCAACATTACTTATGAGGCAGGGTTCGTGTAATTAAAATGTCTTGTAATTCTATGGGAATGCAATTTCAGATATTTGCAATAAATACACACTTTCAGCATATTTTATGTGAAGGAAATGGTCTCTACTTTTCGTTCCGCAATCTTTGCCAAAAGTTTTAATAACTGGTTTTGAACGTCGTATCCTTATTTACCTTCCTTATGAGCATTTCTCACAGCCAATACTGTGTAAGACAACCTGCAATATTCTTATAGTGGTTTTATAAATTCTGATAAAAGTTTCATGGAATATTATTGTGACTATGTGGAATATATAGATTTAAATAAAATACTTCAAATTAAAAAGTTAATTATCAAGTTTTTTTTTAAATCTTATGTATAAGAACAATGATTTTGCTGCTTGTGGTTAAAGTTGTGTTGATGGGAGCTCATAAAATAGGTTGTAATTTAACTTTAGTAGAATAGGATGTCCCAACACTCCTGAGGAAAGTGATTTTTTTACATTCAGTTCTTTGAGTCTGTTTATTCGTGAAGTATTCGTATGCAGTAATACTCGTATTTCTGAACACCATCCACTCAGTCATTAATTATTCATAGTTCTCTGCCCAAGAGAAGGTCTTTCACTGCAAACCCAGTATTATTCAATCTTTCCTATTTTCTGCCTTCCTCTTAGACTCCGCAGATGATCCATATATTTTAATGTCGTCTATCATCTGATATCTTCTTTTGCACCGAACTCTTCTCCCGTTCACCATTCCTTCCAGTGCATCCTTCAATAGGCAGTTTCTTCTCAGCCAGTGATCCAACCAATTTCTTTTCCTCTTCCTGATCAGTTTCAGTATCATTCATTTTTCACCTACTTTTTCTAGCACAGCTTCATTTCTTATTCTGTCTGTCCATTTCACACACTCCATTCTTCTCCATATCCACATTTCAAATACCTCTAGTCGCTTCTCTTCACTTCGTTGTAATGTCCATTTTTCTGCCCCATATAATGCCACACTTCCTACAAAGCACTCCATTAGTCTCTTCCTCTACTCTTTTTCCAGAGGTCCGCAGAAGATGCTCTTTTTCTATTAAAAGCTTGCTTTGCCATTGCTATCCTCCTCTTGACTTCCTGGCACCAGCTCATGTTACTGCTTATAGCACTCCATAACAACTTTAAATTGTTTCAGATCCTTGTGTCAGTATACGGTACTCAAAATAATCTTTCATGATTTTTGTCTTGATTTTATTACACAAAATGTAGGATCAATGAATCACTACAGACCTGCGTCCAAAGAATATTTTTTAGACAGCCGGAGACTATGTTATACACATAACTCCTTAAATGTTTATCAGTAAGACCGAGATGTACAGTGAGGGCCACGTAAGAACAGTTCCTAAACAGCAAATAATGCCGTCTTGTCAGTGTTACCAACCGTTATCAGATATCACACGATCCTTCGTACTAAATGATTTATTTACTTACCGTACTTTATGTTGGAAGTTATTCTAAATAACTCAATAATTTGTAACATATTTTCGTAGGCAAACTATGCGAGAAAGGGATCAACATGTCAAATATTTTGTCTGGCAATACGAAATTCATTGGTTTGACTAAACAATTGACTCACGAGACCTAACCTAAAAATGTTTATTTGTTTCACCACATGAAATTATTAATATACTAACTCCGAAAACTTACCTGACTATAGTCCTGAATTATAACCACAACGCAACACATAAAATAAATATTATACATTAATATTAATACTGGTATTATTTAATTATTAGTACGTTCAAATTTCACTAGCTTCCAGTAACAGGCTCAGAAATCTAGTACAATTTCAATTTCATGGAACTCCAGTACCGACAAATATTGTCGATATTTGTCTCAGCTGCCAACATACCAGTTACAAAGTCACTACCATTTGTAGTATTTGTCAGTATCGAAATTCGAAACGAAGTTGGCAAAAGAAAATTCAACCTGCAAACTAGAAAATCACCACAATCCACTAGCATATGTAGTAATGGGGGAAAAATGATTAGGTTTCACTTAGGGTATGAAGTAAGCTGACCCGGACCATAGGCCTGTCACTGCTATTGTGTGTGTTGAGGTTAGTAAATGTACAGAAATTCGACGTTAAAGGATTAGAGAAATATGTGAGAATGAAATCGTGACTAATTCGACAATAAATTCTTACTAAATGTAACAGCTATTTTAATTACTGCCCAGAGGCTAAGCATAAATTCTGTGTCTCTTAAATACAGCTTGGTTTTGAAATGGCGTCAAATTTACTGCGCACATTCCTCGACTCAAATGATCATCTGCTCGAGTTGCTTCAGCCGTATACACAGATATTCCTTCAGTAACCTTAATGATGACGTGACAACTGCAGTAATGGATGCGGCACCAACATGTGTTTGCCCTATAATCAATCAGCGCTGGAACGTGAGGGCGGCTACTTGGCATTGCAGCAGGTTCGTCAAAAATGCCTGATCAGCAGCGGGCAGTCCACTCCACAAGCACAGAGACCTTGCGCAGGCTTAACTGTCATTCGCTTTGTTTGGCGTAGAACAGACACACAGAGTCACATAACATTCACCCCATACATTCTGTAGGTACAACGCATCTTCAGATTCTTTCTGATTTTACTTTTTCTAGAGTGAATTTTTACTTTCTCATTATATAAAGTAGGTCTATAGAGGAAATATTTTACTATGTCCTGATAATGAACGGATGTAGGTAAATTCTGAACGGATGTAGGTAAATTCTCATTTTTAAATAGAACTATAAATGATTGGAATGACCTACCTGCAGCGGTCTTTGAGGGCTGTCCTTCCTTAAGGAGATTCAAGAATAACTTAAAAAGTTGTGTATAAAGTGCAAATTAAAATTAAGGTGACATTTAACATTTAATTTTTTAAGGTGACATGTATTTATCTAGCCTGACGAGTTACTCCCTTGGTTTGAATTGTAAATTATTTAAAAATAGCGTGTAAGAGGGCCTTAGACTAGAAATGTTTAGCTTAAATGTAGTTCTGTTTATAAGTATGCATAAGGGTGTAATTGTTTGTCTTATTTGAACTGTTGTATCAGTGAAGCGAGGTGAGTCAGTGAAGTGAAGTTATGGTTTTACAGTGCAGTGAATAGTTCCGATCAGTGATAATTTATAGCGTCAATGAAATGTGTTCTATAGTGCCAGTGAAATGTGTTATAGAGTGTCAGTGAAATGCGTCATAGTGACACTACAGTGAGTGAGATGAGAGTAAAGTGAAAGACTATTGAAACTTATGTAGGGCCTATATATATGTAAGTTGTATTGTAAAATTAGGTATTTTATTTATGTTTTATTATTAACTAGCCGTACCCGTGCGCTCCGCTGCACCCGTTAGAAATAAATATAAAGTAATTACATAATTAAAATAGGACATTTGATCCAGGGAACATTCGTGTTTGATAGAAGGATAAATCGTTTAATATGTTACTTAATTTAAATTGCATCCAAATAATTAAAATGCGATCATTTTGGTCCAGAGACACTCATTTGGTGCAATGATAATTCCTTTAACATGTTTCTTAATTTTTATTACATGCAACCATAGTTTAATGAAGATTGACATCGTTTGGATTTAATGTGTACATTTTAATTTACTTGTTATAGGTTTCCATTGAATTATGGTAATAACTTAATTTTAACCCTTGTTTTCTACGTATTCAGTAAATGGCGCTTGGTCCACTATGGTACTGAACCCTTCAAATAACTTAAATTATATTATATAATATTACATTACATATTATATTATATTATATCAGAAGTTACTGTTATAACATTATAGCATTATGTCCATCTAGAGAAACTACACTTTCCAGTGGTGAAATAATAATTAATTATACAAATCGGTTAATTTAGCTTCCGATATTACTTCATACAAACACAGAAACATTCTCTGTAGGCTATCTTTCATAGCTTTCGATTGTTGCAGTCCAAGGTCCCATATAGACGAAGTCATTTGTTTTTTAATTCATTACACGGCCTTAGATGGCAGTTATTTAATTTTAAAACTCATTTATCTCATTAAATATCAGTCCTATCAAAATGTCCAAGGAATGAAACTTATCGAAAATTATTTTTAAAGAAACTTTTGTTATGTAATATTTTTCACAAAAATCAATAATAAGCGAGATATTTCGATTTATTTAATTCAGGCCCCCTTATAACCCCCCTTCTAAATAATGTATTTTGAATGCCATATAGCCTAAAATCTAAGTTACAACGAACTTAATTTATATTCCAATTTTCATCGAAATCCGTTCAGCCATTATCGCGTGAAAAGGTAACAAACATACAGACAGACAGACAGACAGACATACAAACAAAAATTTCAAAAAGGCGATTTTCGGTTTCAGGGTGCTTAATTATATATGTCAGGACCAATTATTTTTGGAAAATCGAAAATTACCAGAAAAATTTCGGCTACAGATTTATTATTAGTATAGATTGTGATTATTGTGTGAAAATCTAGTGTGTATTTTTTATGTTTTTATTGTGTTTTGTTTATCATTTTACTGTGTATTGTTTATATTGTGTATACCACTGCAACCGGGTGCTTGCCCGTTTGCAGTGTAAATAAATACATACATACATACATACAAATGTGTTAGACAGTCAAGCAGTCAGTATCTGTTCGCCAGTTAATCTCTCTCTGTCATTCTATCATTTTGTGTGACTTTCTGTGATTAGACTACAAATCACTTTGTCACTGAAAAGAATTTACTTTTACCTTATCTAATAACTACAAGACACTTTATCTTCAAGAATTTGGTCTGCTCCGCGAATAGAAATAAATTGAACTTACTACTTCATACTCGTTACTGTTGTTAACACACTTAGATTAGGCGATCAGCGAAGAAGATGGCTGTAAGTTTCATGAAATGGTTAGACGTATAACATGAATAGCCTCTTTCCTGGCTCAATAGGCGCAATGATTTCTTTGGTGAGTTCACTAAACGTCCTCAAACATCAACACAATCTTGACTCATTGCAGGTCTGTGTTTTCCACTGTCGCTGAGGAGCGAGTCAGTTGTCTCCAACTTTCTTGTCATCGATAATTGTTGGTCTGGTTGGAACTCTGCGCACACCGAATTCTCTTCGAAATGCCCGTTGTGATGGAATTAAGGAATTTGTCTTCAAATGCGTTATGACAATAAAGACACGCTGCCGAATTGAAAACTGCAAAGACTAGAGACTGCGAACTAATTACTAATAGCCAACAATAGTCATAATAGTAAAAAATTGAGGGTATGGATATCAAAATAAATTCTCCCAGAGCCACTGAGATCATTAAGGGGAGAGGATGGTATTTTTTGGTGAAAAATGAGTAAATTAAAAAAAAAATCTTTAAAATATTCTATGATATGTGTGGAATGCATTGCATAACATTTTGTGGGTATTTGTGCCCTTATCGGATGTTGAGTCGCCATTTTTAAACTTCCTGCATTATGGATTTTTAAATCACTCGCCCACTTTTATTGTTGTTTCCGGTAAATTAAATTTTCAAAAAAAAAAAAAAAAAATTTTTTTTTTAAATACCTTTTGATATGTGTGGAATGCATAGCATAACATTTTGTGGGTATTTGTGCCCTTATCGGATGTTGATACGTCATTTTTAAGCTTCCTGCGCTATGTATTTTTAAATCACACGCCCGCTTTTATCGGTTTCCAGTAACTTCATTTTTTTTAGCTACATTTCCAGACAAAAATGGATATAATTTCTGAACTATTAAAGATACATGCATGAAATTTAGAACACACATTCTTTAGACTATTAGGAAACTTTTCTCTGTAACAGAATTTTGTTAATTGATTTAATTTAAAAAAATACGTCCGTTTGTTTGCAAGGAAGGAAATCAGAAAATTCTTATTAAATTTTAATTGTTTATTTTATACAAACGTAGGGACGAATATCAAAATTCTGTTACAGGCCGTTTGTAGAACATTCTTTTCAAATACATAGCAAAAAACTGTTTGAATGTATCTTTAAAATCGGTTTAGATATATCGGTTTTAGTACTATCCTGCATTGGATATATATTTTTTTCAAATTTGGGCCACCAAATATATATTTTTAAAATATATTTATTTGGTTGAGTTGCCACAGCTATGAGCTCTCTACATACAAAAAATTAATATTTTACACCAAATAGCAAAAAAGTTTAAAAAAATACCGTCCTCTCCCCTTAAACTCAATTTCAAATTTATACTAGCTTACTTACTTACTTACTTACTTACTGGCTTTTAAGGAACCCGGAGGTTCATTGCCGCCCTCACATAAGCCTGCCATTGGTCCCTATCCTGAGCAACATTAATCGAGTCTCTATCGTCATAACCCATCTCCCTCAAATCCATTTTAATATTATCTTCCCATCTACGTCTCGGCCTCCCCAAAGGTCTTTTCCCCTTTGGCCTCCCAACTAACACACTATATGCATTTCTGGATTCGCCCATACGTGCTACATGCCCTGCCCATCTCAAACGTCTGGATTTAATGTTCCTAATTATGTCAGGTGAAGAATACAATGCGTGCAGCTCTGCATTGTGTAACTTTCTCCATTCTCCTGTACCTTCATCCCTTTTAGCCCCAAATATTTTCCTAAGAACCTTATTCTCAAAAACCCTCAATCTCTGTTCCTTTTTCAAAGTGAGAGTCCAAGTTTCACAGCCATACAGAACAACCGGTAATATAACTGTTTTATAAATTCTAACTTTCAGATTTTTTGGCAGCAGACTGGATGACAAAAGCTTCTCAACCGAATAATAACAGGCATTTCCCATATTTATTCTGTGTTTAATTTCCTCCCGAGTGTTGTTTATATTTGTTACTGTTGCTCCAAGATATTTGAATTTTTCCACCTCTTGGAAGTATAAATCTCCAACTTTTATAGTTCCACGAGACATAATCATATACTTAGTCTTTTCGGGATTTACTTCCAAATCTATCTCTTTACTTGCTTCAAGTAGAATTTTCGCGTTTTCCCTAATCGTTTGTGGATTTTCTCCTAACATATTCACGTCATAATTTATACTAGCTTGCAGAGGAAAATTATAAGTTATTAAATTTGTAAAGATTTATATGGATCGGTCTGTATAAGGTCACTTATTTTTCTATGTTTCATATAACAAAACCCTAACACTTCATTATATTGATATTTTAAGTTCACAGCACTTTCCTATAGTTTGTTTAAGAAGAAAGAAATGAAATATATTTGCCTGTTTGTTGGCATCCTCTGCCTATGTTGGACGTGTAACGCATTGTAGTACAGGCACTTCACAGAGCATAGCGCTGGCGTAATCCCGTGGCAGCGGGGCGCGGGGCACTTCAAGAGGTTAATTAGAGCCACTAAACCTCTGCACAGCCGCTCTTCACGCGACAGCATAAATGGAAATATCAACTCTTTTCAGACCTTCCGACCTCTTAGGCCAGTTAACAGCACTTTTGAAATTGTTTTGTGTCTCTGCAGGCACTGCCTCCTCGTTTGAATACTTCACTTTCTATTTTAGTAGCAGCTGCATCAAAATGCATTCTCTGAAGGGGGACGAAAAGGACTATAAAAGTGACGTGAATAAGTCTGGGTACTGGGCAGTAATTATGAATCAGTAGCATTCAAAGAGAAATGTTGACATTACAAGTACCTACTTGTACTATAAAATAATTGAATTGACTTTTCTACTGTCGGTACATAATGGAAAAGACAGAACAATCACTGTGATTAACAATTATTTGGAAGCCATTAAGAAATTATTTGTTTACTTCTTCCTTTTTCTCCATATTTATGTAATTAATTCCCTTACTCTTCCATTTCCTGCACACCTCAACACCAAATTACCTTTCGTCTCGTTTCTCTTATCTATACTCTAACCACGACGTAAATACCAGATCACTTATCTGTGGCACGCTAAGTATACCTCTTCATAGAACATCTTGTTATTCATCATCTTTTACAGTATCCACCTCGCGTCAATGGAATTCCTTGTCACAAAGTATTAGGGGCTGCAAGACAACAAACACCTTTAAAAACAGCTTAAAAGATAACCTTATTAGCATTTCACTCCAATCATACTGATTTAAACTATCACTGAGTACAGTGTTACTTCTTTCTTTAGACATGCATCCTGATAGTGCTGTATTTTCAAAATTGTCTCATAATAATCTCTTTCTATTATCTAATATTATTTGAAATATATTAACATTCTATATGCATATAGAGTGTTAGTTGGGAGGCCGGAGGGAAAAAGACCTTTAGGGAGGCCGAGACGTAGATGGGAAGATAATATTAAAAATGGATTTGAGGGAGGTGGGATATGATGATAGAGAATGGATTAATTTTGCTCAGGATAGGGACCAATGGCGGGCTTATGTGAGGGCGGCAATGAACCTCCGGGTTCCTTAAAAGCCAGTAAGTAAGTAAGTAAATATGTATTAACATTCTATGTATTTTAGCTTAATTCTGCTACACAGTTTATTTCAGTGTTTAATTAATAGTTCATAGTATTTTGTTGTTTAATTCGTACATAACTCTTGTATACATGTAACTCTCATCTAAATCAAATTCTTGAATTCTTTGTAAGTTCATACATATGTATATGAGCCGTTCAGAGCAGAAGTGGTGTAAGTCAATTTCGACTTACACCACTTTTGCTCTGAACGGCTAAAATAAATAATATACAAAAAACAATTCCTACTTTCTCTTTGTTTTTTTTTTTCTCCCTGTCAATTTCTCTGTTATTCGTATCTACATTTACAGGCAAAATATATATTCATGTCATTTAAATTTGTATAATAACGACCGAATCATTAGCCTAGTTTATATGAGCCATTCAGAGCAAAAGTGCTGTAGGCTAAATCAAAATTGACTTACACCACTTCTGCTCTGAACGGCTCATATATACTTTTTGCTGGTTGAGTGGAAGAGAAGGCCTTACGGCCTTGACTCTGCCAGCTAAAATAAATCATTATTATTATTATTATTATTATTATTATTATTATTATTATTATTATTATTATTATTATTATTATTTCCTTTAATTTTTAAATTTGTTTAGCTTCATTTTCCTTCCTCTATTTCACTTGTGTTTTCCTCTCTTCTTACTCTTTCAGATCTTCTCTCTCTTATTTACATTATCTAGCCTTTTTTCTACTTCTTCCTTCCTGTCTTTATTGTTCTGATTCTATTTCCGGTCATTGTTCCAAATACAATTTCTGAATGGCATTATTCCGAAATCAGAATTTCCCAATTACAAATTCTGAATGGATGTAATTCCGAAAGCCTAATTATTTCTGAAGGGAACATTTCCTGAAAACTTCGATTATATGTCATGCCAATCTTAAACGCCACTAGTAAATTACTGACACTAAATTGCATGAGTTGTTTTCGTGATATTACAATTGCATTTATTTTTAAGAGTATAAAGTGGCTTTTGCGCCACCCTGTAACACTGTGAATTGTAGTTAAAATATCTAAAGGAAAATATCTAACCGTCTGTTTAATGCATTTATACAATCTTCTGTAGTTTATATGCCATACCTAACAATGGACTGTCATTTGTTTGTATTTAGAAGATTTCTGCAACATTTATTGTCTGTAGTGATAAATATCTTTTAAAGGCTTTAAGTTAATTTTAACCTAATATTCTTCAAAACTATAAATAAAGATTAAACTTCTTTAAGCCTTTTGCAGCCTTTTAGAGCTGCAATTAAGTTTTTTACTAAGGAACAGACAATATGTGAAAGGTGAATAATATATTAGAATGTTTGTCTGTTAATTCCGAAGTTGATGACTCGGTTAAGAGAGAAGTTTTATATGATATTCTTATTGAATTTGGTATTCCCAAAAAAACTAGGTCGACTAATTAAAATGTGTCTCCGTGAAACGTACAGCAGAGTTCGTAAAGGTAAGTTTCTGTCAAATGCATTTGCAATTCACTGTGGGCTAAAGCAAGGGGATGCACTATCACCTTTACTTTTTAACTTTGCTCTAGAGTATGCCATTAGGAAAGTTCAGGATAATAGAGAGGGTTTGGAATTGAACGGGTTACATCAGCTGCTTGTCTATGAGGATGACGTGAATATGTTAGGAGAAAATCCACAAACGATTAGGGAAAATACGTGAATTTTACTGGAAGCAAGTAAAGAGATAGGTTTGGAAGTAAATCCCGAAAAGACAAAGTATATGATTATGTCTCGTGACGAGAATATTGTACGAAATGGAAATATAAAAATTGGAAATTTATATTTTGAAGAGGTGAAGAAGTTAAAATATCTGGGAGCAACAGTAACAAATATAAATGATACTCGGGAGGAAATTAAACACAGAATAAATATGGGAAATGCCTGTTATTATTCGGTTGAGAAGCATTTATCATCCAGTCTGCTGTCAAAAAATCTGAAAGTTAGAATTTATAAAACAGTTATATTACCGGTTGTTCTGTATGGTTGTGAAACTTGGACTCTCACTTTGAGAGAGGAACATATGTTAACGGTGTTTGAGAATAAGGTGCTTAGGAAAATATTTGGGGCTAAGAGGGATGAAGTTACAGGAGAATGGAGAAAGTTACACAACGCAGAGCTGCACGCATTGTATTCTTCACCTGACATAATTAGGAACATTAAATCCAGACGTTTGAGATGGGCAGGGCATGTAGCACGTATGGGAGAATCCAGAAATGCATATAGAGTGTTAGTTGGGAGGCCGAGACGTAGATGTGAAGATAATATTAAAATGGATTTGAGGGAGGTGGGATAAGATGATAGAGAATGGATTAATCTTGCTCAGGATAGGGACCAATGGCGGGCTTATGTGAGGGCGGCAATGAACCTCCTGGTTCCTTAAAAGCCAGTAAGTAAGTAAATTCCAAAGTTGATATTCGTATATTGTGTAACGTGGTTTATAAATAAACGGGTATTGTCACAATATAAGCAATGCCGCACTTTGCCTAATTACATTCAGCTTGAATATCACAATATGAAATTAACTTGTTCTTCTAAGCAGCTTCACGTTAGATTTAAAACTATATTGTAGAATTGTATGCATTTGAAGGAAATTTCCCTCTTGTTAAAATAGTTTCGATATAGAAATTAGTGTTAACATTGCAGGGAAATTTTTGCGTGTTGTTGTGGTAATGCGCCATCACTCCAGCAGTTCATCTGTTTGCATCTGGCGGAATGCGAGTTGCGCAACATCAATTAAATTTAAGGGGCCAAGTTGTTAACCCGTCCAGCAGAATTTATACTGGACACTTCCCTGGTGACAGTCATAAACTACGAAGTGTTTGCATGACGAGGGATATTACATCAATATGTCACACGGAGAAAAACAAAAACGCTACACTAGACGTGTTCTATATTACACACGTTCAAACTTACTTTGAATTTTGATAAGGGAAATGAAATATTGCTGCCTATAAACAAGATGTCGTTGTGTAGATATGTCAGCAGAGTGAAGTTGTTTCCACCCTTATGATTTCACATACTACTGACTGAAACCAGAAAAATGTATTTATTATCTTTCCTGAAACGCAACAATCTGTCCTTAAGAAAGCGAGCCATCCATGAACGTTAATTCGGTTTGTTATCCGCCGTAAGTATTTGGTTATAAAATGCAGTGGGTGGATAATACAGGTATTTACAATTTACCATTTCTGACACCTGGAATGCATCGTAGATACTGAATCTTGCGTTTTAAGGAAAACTTTATTGTCAGTGTAGCTTATTTCAATTTACCATTTTTACTTTTATTTTCAAAAAATAAAATTACTATATAAAAATGAGTTAGTTTGGCAGGACACATGATATTTGACACTAGTTTAACATTCTTCAAATAATGTTTCACTTGCAACTACGTCGTAACGAACAGGAACACAGCAAAGTTCAGGTAAGGAAAACGAAAATCTGCAGGTGCATAGCTTGACTATTCTTCGGTAACTAGTTTGTCGATTTGTCACTAGATGGCGTGTTGTGTATTGTGCACTTGTCCGCAGAGTTATGTTGTTGACATCACGAGATGACGTGTCACTGGTGGTGAAATAATGGCATTGTTAATGATGTTAGATTTTTCCACGTACTTCAAAACTTCTTTCATTGTTGTTGTTGTTTAGTCAACTGTCCGAAGACAGGTCTGAACCTCAGAAGTGACACCAACAAGGCGACACTCATGAGATAACTGGGCCAACTGTATTCTTGACCTTACTAGACTGTGGATATTTAGTCTCTTACAATACACGTTTCAAGGCCTGAAATAGTGTTCTTAAAATACCCACTTTTAAATCAAAAAAGGATCTTCCCAAGTAAACAATCATAAGTAATCCATAATACATTTGTAAGGATTGTCCTTCAATTGGAATGAGAACAGAGAATATTATACAAACTCAACTTTTCTCTTTACATTTTCCTTTCGTAAATAATAATACTAATGCTTGCATTAAGGAGGACTATAGAGCAATTAAATAAATATCACACAACACTTCCTTTACGTAATGCTAATACTCCAGTAATGACTCTTACATGGAGTTGGACACTAAAGACATTGAAAATCGTTGGTGTGTTTAAATTACTAAACTGCTGGTTAGGTCCGTTGTTGTCAGTGAAGTTAGATCGATAGAAGCACTCACTCACTCACTCTCATTCGCTCACTCACTCTCATTCGCTCACTCACTCACTCTCATTCGCTCACTCACTCACTCTCATTCGCTCACTCACTCACTCTCATTCGCTCACTCACTCACTCTCATTCGCTCACTCACTCACTCACTCTCATTCGCTCACTCACTCACTCACTCTCATTCGCTCACTCACTCACTCACTCACTCACTCACTCGCTCACTCGCTCACTCACTCACGCTCATTCGCTCACTCACTCACTCTCATTCGCTCACTCACTCACTCACTCTCATTCGCTCACTCACTCACTCACTCGCTCACTCTCATTCGCTCACTCACTCACTCACTCGCTCACTCTCATTCGCTCACTCACTCACTCACTCTCATTCGCTCACTCACTCACTCACTCTCATTCGCTCACTCACTCACTCACTCACTCTCATTCGCTCACTCACTCACTCTCCTCATTCGCTCACTCACTCACTCTCATTCGCTCACTCACTCACTCACTCGCTCACTCACTCACTCACTCATTCGCTCACTCACTCACTCTCATTCGCTCACTCACTCACTCACTCTCACTCGCTCACTCACTCACTCACTCTCATTCGCTCACTCACTCACTCACTCGCTCACTCTCATTCGCTCACTCACTCACTCACTCGCTCACTCTCATTCGCTCACTCACTCTCATTCGCTCACTCACTCACTCACTCTCATTCGCTCACTCACTCACTCTCTCACTCTCATCCGCTCACTCACTCACTCACTCACTCTCATCCGCTCGCTCACTCACTCACTCACTCTCTCACTCTCATCCGCTCCCTCACTCACTCACTCGCTCACTCACTCACTCACTCACTCGCTCGCTCGCTCGCTCGCGGAAAGAGAGATAAATAGAAAGAGAGAAAAGTATTACTGATAGAATTCTTCGAACGTAGAAATATGATTTTTTTTTAAAGAGGGAAAAACAAAAAAATAACTTTCACTGTCTAAGGTGGTTTCAAATCTGCACAAACAATAGTTCAAAATAAGCAGTTTTGGGCACTCATGTACTTACGTACCTTTTCTTACTTATAAATATTGATGGAACATACAAATAGGAACTCTTAAACATTATCAACAGAAAAATAAATTTTTAGTATTCTGTATACTTACTTACTAATGGCTTTTAAGGAACCCGGAATATTATTAAAAGTGGATATTAAATTCCACGGTCCAGACGCCAACTACTGTATATAAGGATTCTTTTTACTGGATGTCGAAGTTATATGTCAGACGTTTCATCACGGTCTTCAGAGCTTCATAATGCAAAGTAAAACCTCCGCTTTGTCAAATATCATTCGACTTTTTCCATTCATCTACGGAGTTCCCGACCAGTTTACCATTCAAAAGATACCAGAATCGTATCAGCTTATTCAAGTAATTCAAATACAGGGACATCATTTTATTTTTACTAACATTTTTAATATTAACCTGGCTATACAGTTGGATCAACGCCGTTTGTTACCCCCTTCCACGACTGGAGTTCGATGATACTGGCGTAATATACAAACAAATCACTTTACTAGGTATAGGAGGGAACAAAAGTAGTTCATCCATTTAGGTAAACTAGGAAATATCGCGCTTTTGAGTTTGATAATTTTCATTAGGTTTTTGTTTAATCAAAGTGCAGTACAGTATTAACAATGAGTGTTTTTACTCACGAACTGAGCTGTCCATGCGGACGTATTCATTATGCAGTGTATATTATACTGTCTACTGAACTTTAGCGTACTGTATAGAGAATGAAGTTAAATTGAAAAATAGTCATAATATGGATATTTAAACACATTTTTGAAAATGGTGGCCGTTCATTTCCATACACACTTCAGTTCTAATGTGCATATTATCGCACTATAGACTATTGTACCTAATCCCAATTACCAGTTTTGTCCTCCGTACTAGTAACTCATGTTGAAATAATTCTGTACCTACTCTATAAAAGAGTACCTGACGTACTGTAAATTCAATCTTCACTTCTGTCCGATCCGAAAAGATAAAATTACTCAGAGATACTATCTACTGTCCGTCCAAGTGGTTATGTCGTAGGGTCGTAGAAAGGGAGGAAATCACGTGACAGTTAATTATTTAACGAGGCCCTTTTATTTAAGTTATTTTAAACAGTTGTATAATATTACGCAGACGTCAAATTTCTAACAGAAATTAACGTTCTAAGACAGCCCAGCCACTAGCTGGCGAATAAAAGCTGGTGGGGGAAACCGGGATACGACGTAGGCAAATGGACGACAGTACCTGTGCAAAAATGATTCAATATTGAAAGCTCTTTCGTCACTGGAGAACGCGAACATATTTTTGGAACGTCCTGTTTACTATGACCGTAAGGCTGCTATGAATCTGTGTGGAGGACGGTTGAACTTCATTAGTAGAAGGGGTGGGAGTGAAGTACATTAAAAAACTGAGGTACAATAAAAATTGAAGTAAAAATAAAATGATGTCCCTGTATAAATGAAAAGCTACATAACTGGAAGACACGAAAACTGTCAAGAGAAAGCGAGCGAGAACGTCGTGTATAGAAACATGGGCATACGTCATCAGATTCTGAGTGGGATGCTGGGGTGAAGAAATAAGCGAGACAGCAGGACTTCTGAGCGGGAGGGCGGGGGGATGTCGGCCGGCACTTTAAATTTCAAACGACACAGTGCTAGCAGTGCCAGGGTTCGGTTCGAACGTATTGGACTGGTTAGCAGGCGGGGCACGTGCAGCTCCGCCCGGCGCAGTCGGACGTGCCTTGTCGCCTGTTGTGGGGAGATCCTTGCAAGTGTCTGTATGTCCTTAACACTACAGTACTTATTCGACTCCTGTAATCTTTCATAGAGATGTGACAATACATCAACATGCGAGAAGCAATCTAAGAACTGAGGTATTACAACTCTGGGTTTAAGGTGAATACAGAATTTTCACGAATTTAATCGGAGATAATTATTCTTATTTACAGATTAAAGAGCAGTTTTATTTTTCCCAAGCCATGTAACTCACAGAGTTTTTAATGGCAGATTTATTTTCATTATAGTATAGAGCACATCTAGGTCAGAAAGCATGGGTAGACATAACGGCTCGGTTAGAAAAGCCAAAGTACTATGGTAGGAACGATCATGATTCTAAAATCAAGTGCAGGAAACAGAAAACGAATGTAGGTAAATTCTCATTTTTAAATAGAACTATAAATGATTGGAATGACCTACCTGCAGCGGTCTTTGAGGGCTGTCCTTCCTTAAGGACATTCAAGAATAACTTAAAAAGTTGTGTATAAAGTGCAAATTAAAATTAAGGTGACATTTAACATTTAATTTTTTAAGGTGACGTGTATTTATTTATCCTGACGAGTTACTCCCTTCGTTTGAATTGTAAATTATTTAAAAATAGCGTGTAAGAGGGCCTTGGACTAGAAATGTTTAGCTTAAATGTAGTTCTGTTTATAAGTATGCATAAGGGTGTAATTATTTGACTTATTTGAACTGTTGTATCAGTGAAGCGAGGTGAGTCAGTGAAGTTATGGTTTTACAGTGCAGTGAACAGTTCCGATCAGTGATAATTTATAGCGTCAATGAAATGTGTTCCATAGTGTCAGTGAAATGTGTCCTAAAGTGTCAGTGAAATGCGTCATAGTGCCACTACAGTGAGTGAGATGAGAGTAAAGTGAAAGACTATTGAAACTTGTATAGGGTCTATATATATGTAGGTTGTATTGTAAAATTAGGTTATTTTATGTTTTATTATTAATTGTAATTTTTGTGTTAAATTGCATTGTGTATTCTTATTGTATTGTGTATATAATTGTATTGTGTATTGTTTATCATTTTATTTTGTATTGTTTATATTGTGTATACCACTGCCACCGGGTGCTTGCCCTCTTGCAGTGTAAATAAATACACATGAGCATTTAAAAATTTGTACCAATTGTAATGTTTATGTATGGTGCCTTTATACATAATTCTATACGAACGTCTCACATCCCATGGACAAGCTTATTGATGTTTAACTGACCAATGGGAATCGTACTGCTCTGATAGGCAAAAGCTTAGTGCTAAAAACTAATATGACAGTATTTTACCTGAGAGTATAGAAAGATAGAGAGAAAGCTAGAAAGCGTGCGACGGATATAGTATCCTCCACGCACAGCCAATAGTTCAATTACCCCTGTCGGCTGATATTTCACATGGCGATATTCATTCATAGTGTTCTGCCCAAGGGCAGGTCTTTCACAGCAAACCCAGCATTCCCCACTCTTTCCTATTTTCTGCCTTCCTCTTTGTCTCTTCATATGATCCATATATCTTAATGTCGTCTATCGTCTGATATCTTCTTCTGCCACGAATTCGTTTTCCTTTCACCATTCCTCCCAATTCATCTTTCAGTAGGCAGTTTCTTCTCAACCATTCACTCAGACAATTCCTTTTCCTCTTTCTGATCAGTTTGAGCATCATCCTTTCTTCACCCACTCTTTCCAACACAGCTTCGTTTCTTATTCTGTCTGTCCACTTCACACGCTCCATCCTTCTTCATATCCGCAATTCAAATGCGTCTAGTCGCTTCTCTTCACTTCGTCGTAATGTCCATGTTTCTGCCTCATACAATGTTACACTCCAAACAAAGCAGTTCAATAGTCTCTTCCTTAGTTCTTCCTCCAGAGGTCCGCAGAAGATGCTCCTTTTTCTATTAAAAGCTTCCTTGGCCATTGCTATCCTCCTTTTCACTTCCTGGCAGCAGCTTATGTTACTGCTTATAGTACATCCCAAGTATTTGAAGCTGTCCACTTGCTCTACTGCCTCATTTAGAATTCGTAGGTTTATCCTGTATACTTTTCTTCCTATGACCATGCTCTTCGTCTTATTTGCATTCATTAATCCAAAGATATTTAAAACTTTAATAATGTTAGTTACTGCGTGTGGTGTACAGGCTGGTCCGTAAGTAATGCCATTAATTGAAGGGGTTATTCGTTCAGATATTTCAAACAAAAAAGTTTAATACAATTTTCCTCGTTTTTTTTCTTCCTTTTCGAGAAAAAAATAGTTTTATATTAAACATTTCGTAGAGTGTTTTGGAAAAGTCATTGATTTAATTCACATTATGTTCAATCAATTTAAGGCAGGAGTGAATTACGATAATAATGAAATAATTTTAGCTTTGACCTTCAAATGTGCAGAAATTTGATCCTGACACAGGTAACTTTTCGTTCTGAAAAGGAATTTTAAAATGTTACGTACATAAAGTAGAGGGAGAAATACCGGATGTCCACTCGAAGGTAGCCCCGATTACATTAATTTCCTGTTACAAATATTTTAAGGATTTCAACCTTCAGAAATATGCGACAATTATGTATTAACGGTCAGGGAGGACGTTTTCAGCACCTACTGTGACAATCTCGTGGTACTTTGTACTTTTTTGTACATGTACTTTCTTTAAACCAACGGGGCTACATATCTAGAATATCTCCAAAAATATTACGAATTGCGTAACATATAATTAGAGGAAGTATATTTCACATTACGCATGCTATCTGCAGGTTTCAATGCATTGTGATGCTGTGTTACTCAACTGAACTTTAAGACAATTGTAAGGAATGCTCCTCCTTTCTTTAGTCTATTGATTTAATAGTGAAATGTCAACGTCCCTTTTATTAGCGGTCTTTCGGTGTATCGTAAAGAGCAAAAATAAATGTTGGACTCATTTTCGAATGAAATGGGTCACTTAATTTTTTATCTTTGTAGTCAGACGCGGCTCGAATCCAGTTGGGCTCTATCAAGGAGCTTCCTAGTTTTGCTTTCTGCATAGCGATACATGTCCCGCTTGATTACATTGTTCAAGATTTCTTCTCACCCTTCAATGGGAGAGCGTACTCAGAAGAAAGATAAGTGTGGAACAGACTCTGGACTCGTACAGATATTCCATCATCTCAGAGATTGAATCGCGTTTACCACTTGGACTTACTTTCGCAAGCCCGATGGCTACGGCCCGTATTCCGTTTTCTCGTAAACTGCGAGCCTTCTCCTGTGGAACGCCCCGTACATTGCGTCCCATCCCAAGCGATTACATGCGTACACTGCTGCCCTCACAATATTTTCCTTCCCAGTTTATTCAGACTTAAGGCCCATTCACAATGAAAATTAAACATAACGTAAGCGTTAACTTAAGAATATAAACGTTACGGTAAAATCAAGAAGTCATACCATCATTCACGATGGGAACATAAACATAACAGCAAACATACTTGGTAACCATGGAAATATAACGACGCCATTTCCTCATATTGTGTCGTATACTTCAGCGTTCCTCGATTGTGTTCTGTTTGCAAATCACGTAAGCATAAGCATGAAAGTTTGGAGTTCGCAAACTTTCATGTTAACGTCTTATGGTAATGTCTATGTCAATGCTTATGTGAATCATTGTGAATGATCCCATTTGGTAGCCTGGGCGCAAACTTCTGTGTTTATGTTACGGTTATGTTAAATTTTCATTGTGAATGGGCCATTAGAACTGTCTGCGTAATTATTTGTAGGTATGGTTAAAAAAGTGGCAAGACGACTTTTCTCACTTGTCGATAAATTAATATAGAACATTTTATATTTTAACTACCATAATTTTAAGGGGAGGTTGGTTGTATTTATTTTTGGTCAGAAATATCGATTTTCTCTTTTTTGTCTATTTTGATTTCAAAACTTCTTAAAAGGCCCTTTAAAGCCTTGGGTTTTCTGAACCGACGCATGAGTGTTGCGAGGTGCGAGGCTCCAGGCCCGCCTCGCACAAATCCGGACTACACCAGAGATAGTGAGTGGTTCCTACAACTACGAGATGCGAGGTCTGCGCATCTCGCAACTATAGAAACCACTCACTATCTCTGGTGTAGTCCGGATTTGTGCGAGGCGGGCCTCGTATCTCGCATGTCGCATGCGTTGGTTGAGAAAAATGAAAGCTTAAATGTGATTTGAATGTCCAGCGCTGCTAGAGGCAGATCATATCATTCTCTTTAGCCCATCTTCGTAAGTATCTGCATGGGAAAACTCAAATTACAAACGAGTCCTTCAATAATATTATTTGATGTAGGATGTCTAAACTGTTTTTGTGGGTGCAAAGACGTTGTCGGTTCATGTACTAACATTCAACGAGGGAAATGGTGGTAGGATTAAAGTTTTAAAGATATCAGGCATAGGACTAGCAGCGAACAAGATGGAGGCGTGCAAATATATTGATAATCTTCGGATTAAAAAGGCAGATATGGGTTGTGAGGCGAGGTGCACAATGGAGAGAAAGAATAAAAGAGGTCTTAAAAGGGTCCAGAAAGGATGAAAAAGACCCGGTTGACCGATTAGTTTTTCTCTAAAACGTTCTTCTGCAAGGATGAAAATGAACCATCTTAAACTGCCGGAAAATACATTTGCTCACAACAGAATTCTTTCAATTCAATTCAATTTATTAAGCCATTAAACATACAGTGATAGGCTTCGTCACAAAAAAAACATACATTTGAAAATACACATATACTTGAAAAAAGTAAAACATAAAATTTACTTTGTCATACGTTAAAAGTGTTAAAATTGTTAAAAAAAGGTATTTACCTTCGACAGACGGCCCGTTTCGACGCTATGTGTCGTCGTCTTCAGTGTCTCTTGAACCACTGGTGATCTTGACTCTGTGATGTGCAGTTGTCGATGGTAGGGGTGGGGGTGTGTTGCTCCAATGGTGGGGGCTGGCTGTTTGTATGTTATGATGTATTATGACGTCAAATAATGTGTGCGTATCGAACTGTAGTTGTGTGTGTTAAGTATATGTTGTGGGTATGTTATTGTATTCTTATATATTTCGTATTGTTCTAGGATGTTTAACTGTGAACTTTTTGGTGTGATGTGTAAAATTTCCATATCTGTTTCTATATTATTGTGGTCATGGTTATTGTTGATAATGTGATCTCCATAATTTGATGTGATGTAGGGTTTGGTTATAACTTTAATATGTTCGTTATATCTCTTTAATCAATAAAAAAGTAAAGTTTAATTAGAATGAAAACATAAAACATTTTGAAACTCTAAAATTAATAAAAACACTTCACTCTTAATGTAATAATTGTAACTAAATGTAAATAACTTTATTTATTAAAAAACAATTTCGTATGAATTTATGTTAAGAAACTCATCTACAGAGTAGAAAGGATTAATTAAAAGCCAATTATAAAATCTAGTTTTGAAACTATTGGTTGGTAACTTATAATATTGACTGGGAAGCTTATTATATAATTTCATCCCCATGACAGAAAAATTTGTACTAGTTTTATGTAATCTACAGTATGGAATATTAATTTGTTCACTATTTCTAATTTCATGATCATGTATATTGGCTATTAATGAGTAATTGTCTACATTTTGTCGAGTGTAAAGGACTAGGTCGTGTATATATAAATTTATGACAGTTAATATCTGTGATTGTTTGGAAAGAGGTCGACAATGTTCAAGATAGTTTGATTGACATAGAATTCTAATGGCTTTCTTTTGCAAAATCAAGACACTCCCAATTTTGCTACCATTTCCCCAGAAAATTAAGGTATACTTAATTATAAACTGAAAGAACGAAAAGTATGCTCATCTTAAATAATTTTGAGAAACGCAAGTCACTAATTTCTTTAATAAATATATAACTCTTGATAATTCTGTGCATATATATTCGATATGTTTTTCCCAATTCGATATGTTCTTTCAATAGTTTGTGAGAATATTATCGGTGTCAACTCGTAATTTCTTCAACTTCAATTAACTCTGTTCCCGGCATGAATTCTACAGACACAAACTGACAACATGAATCGAGCTCAGGTACACCCAAGACAACACGTGACATCATCAGTGTTGCCATCTTAATCTTCGCGCTATGCTTTCACCTCCCGTGAGACAATTCCCGGCATATTTAATAGACGTGCGCAGTGCAAGGTGACCGCAGTTTAAGCTACGGCGTCTGCTCACCTGGCATTGGGATCGAACTTGCCTGGGAAAATTTCCAACTCTCATTTCGTCATAGTGCTTAATCTTGAGTAATCATTATGAAAGTGCTGATCGAAAGAATGATGATAGTATTTATATCATAATGTTTCGTCATATTGAACCGGTAAGGTGTCACAGATGCAGCCCTTTGATAGCAAGGTATACGTGTAACATAGGGCAGTGATGTCAAAGCAAGCGCATTTTTCTGACCTTGACGTCGTGCGCGGGCAGCAAGCGCTAAGTATGGAAAGAGGAAGGGTTGTGTATATGAATAAGCTACCTGTTGGATTAAGAAAACAGTGGTGCACAAACTTCAAACGGAACTTGAAATTTTATGTCGTTACTTTTATGTGGCTTCTTTCTGTTTGATATTATCTATATTGTCTGTAAAACAAAAGTACTAACACTGATTTCTTAATATTGCACTTGTGTTTTAAATCTTAATAACATAATAGAGGGTTAATAAGGAATATTCACTTAAATTCCATAGTAGTATAATATTATACTGTTTTAAGTGGATGAAACACATCATTCATAAAGAAAATGATATTCCAAAGAAAGAGATTGAGTATGACATAAGTTAGAATTTATATTGATGGTATCTTTAGCCTTACAAAAGTAATCAATAAACTAATCAAAACAATATTACATTACAAAGCAAAGTTACCTAGGTACTGTATCTGTTTTAAGTGTAACTAATATTCCATAACAAAACTCTTATCGCATTATGCTTTTAAGGTGATATTTGTGAGCAACTTCCTATCATCAGAATATTAAATTATTTTCTCGAAATCTGCTGAAGCTATAGAGCTGACATTTTTACAACACATGGACACGTATCGTTTGCTTATGATGTAACAGTAGTTGCTTTGTTAATTCATTTCCTTACAAGCATTTTTCATGCGAATATTTTTAAAATTTTCAATACACTATATTCAGTAATACGTATATACGGTATATTAGATTTACGAAAACATTCTGTAAGGCTACTAAATAAATAGGCCTATACCTGAAAATTTCACTTTTCTATACGAAAAGTTGAGAAAATATTT
The DNA here is from genome assembly GCF_040183065.1 of Periplaneta americana. Lineage (NCBI taxonomy): Eukaryota > Metazoa > Arthropoda > Insecta > Blattodea > Blattidae > Periplaneta > Periplaneta americana. The sequence goes on from NC_091117.1 coordinate 228,094,357, forward strand.
CTTTTGAATAAAAAAAATCAAACGTGTCAAAAATTAGCATTAAAATTAAAACTTACATTCTTATAATGCACTTATACTTCTCAGGCAAATCTAAAAATTACCATGGATACAGTTTTAATAAGTTCTCTTCCGTTTATCTATTGAATCAGTGCTGGCCATCCCTGAATATAGCTCGACTAAGCGGCATATACTACCTCTTTCCTTTCCGCTGTAAAGCGCTCAGGCTCTCCTGGGCTCTAAAGCGCGCGCTCGCTCCTGTAGGCATCAATTGACATGCCTGACATAGGGCCTTAGTCAGCCCATTCCAGATGAATTAAAGATGTGCCCCTGCTGTTCTAGCCATCTAGTTGCAGAACAATTGTCATAATCATTGTATGCGTGGTGCATCTTCAAAGCATAAAGTAAATTATATTATTTTTCTCTCAGATCTGGACTGTGTGGGGCTGTGAAAACACTTTCGAGGGACGTTCAAGCACAAAGTTCTTCATGTCCGAGAATTTTACGAACGACGATAGAAATTCGACAGGGAAACTTCTAAGTGTCTTAGATCCCTTATGACATAAAATATGTTTTCTATTTGTGACGTCATTTACTGTAATAATACGACATAACTTAAGACTGATGATGATGACTATTTAATTAATCACAAGAATTCGATCAAAAATGTCAAAGATAAGTACAGAGATCCAGTGAAGATGTTCTACGTCTCGTGGTATTTGAGCTATAAAATGAAAAGTACATTGCAAAAAGCTGGTAAAGCACGGTTCACTCTTTTTACAGGTGAGCAAGTTAAAAGTTTCCAGGCCCATTATATTCCATTGCCTTTTGGTTATCATTATTCAAATTTCTTTGGACTAATGAATATAGTTAAACTACACAAATCTACGCCACCTGAGCTATTACATGACATCTAAAACAGAAAAAAAAGAGAATTCTGGTCTTAATCAAGTTTTTCCGATGTGTTCTTCAAATGAAAAATTTGCACCCTCTGTGACGTTAGCTTTTGTTCAAGGCATAACACTTCAAAATGCAGTATATATCACTGTGTGAATCGGGGATTGCAGAAACAGCACATGTCAATACGTCACACATGTTAGGTTATAAAATATCGATTGAAATTCCACCTATATCTTTATGTTGCATGTTCCGCAGAGAAATGGTTCGAAAAAACTAATTAGGTCCCTAAGTTTAAATATGATAAAACATTCGTTCACGTGTGACATATCCAGTCTTTCTGAATATATGGGCCATTCCATCTCAAGTCGACCGAAATATAGAAAAAATTTACCTTGCAATTTTTAAATATAATGAGACTTTTTCTGTCCGTAGACAACTATGATACAATGCTTTGTGCAAAGTTTTAGGCATCAGAACTTCATAGTGTTTAAATTTAAAATATTTTAATTTATCGTATTTTCATAAAATTAGCAACTTTAAACTGTTGTGGCTCCGAAACCCTTTCACCCAATGATCAAAATCATGGTTTATTTTGATGCTGAGAAGTTAAAGTTTATATTGACATGTAAACAGTTTTTCTTACTTTTTATGGATATGGAGAAATTTAGATTTTTCTTCATTAAGACATCTTTGCCCACGGAAAAATATTTTTAAACTGTATGGTTAGATTCCGCATTGAAAGTACAAATAAACACATATTTTTTACTGGTGCACCGTTGATAAAGTATTGAAAATATCAAATAAAGAAAATAAATAGTACGCGCGTGAACTAACCAGCTGACTGTGAGGCGGGAGCTAGCCGAGACGAGCAAGGCCAGGAGACAAACACGTTATGTTTCATCTAGTAGCGCATACCTGGGCTAGCTTTATCGCAAGTTTTCATGAACACAGGAGTAAAATGACGCCCAACGCTTGCTTATCTTCATCTCTCGGCCAGTGCGAGCGGTATATACTGCGTCATTCAAGTCCAGGCGTATGAAAATAATTTATTTAATACCCTCGAAACTTATTGCCGTGACACTAAGCAAACAATGCCGAATCCCTCTTAATAATGCAAGGTTTTTTCTCAATATTTTTTTACATTTTTACAAATGGCCAAAAAGCCTAAAAGCAAGTAAAATCAGATTATCTGTCTCTCTGTGTATAATAAAAATAAGGATTACTTCTTAGCATAACCTACTAAATGTCAGCTTCAAAATAAGCTCTCGTTCAATGTTCTGCAGTAAATGGTTCCAGAGTTCTGAGCGCTAAAAATAGGCTTGTTTTTATAAAATACGCTAATTTGTCGCTCAATAATACGAAAACCCTTTGACTTTCGATAGTATATTTTTGAAAATGCACTCCCCTCAGCACCTTGTATAAATAGGGAAAAAATTAGGGTATAAAAATGTGAGGTTTTTTACTGATCGATTTCATATGGAATAGCTCATACAGACAGTATCCACTGATGTAACTCTTCCCGTAGCCAATACTACACCCACATCGGATAAGCAATAGTAATATACGTTACAAGAGCGGTATGTTGACGTTTTCATGGTCGAGGAAAAGATTGAAAAAGCAAAACGCAGTTGAGCTTTTTTAATTTCCGAGAACATGAAAACAAACATACCGCTCGTGTATCGTACATTATTTTGTGCGAAGATCGTTTATTACATACGTACCTGAAAGACGAATTTCTAATTAGTTGCAATGAAATCTCCATCTTGGTTTCTGTTCAATGACGGCAACTTCGGAAAACCAAAATATCTTTTTCCAACATTGTTGCTATAAAATGTTTTCTGTGTTTACTATATTCCAGCAGGCCGTGATATACGTCTGTCTTTTTTTTTTTCCCCAGTCTATAAATGCTTACTTAAAACAAACGGTAAGGTTATGTAATGATTTATTTTTCATTTTAATATTTTAACAATATTATTTATATAACATATTGCAGTAATAACATTGGCATCTGGAATCTTGTTGATTTTTTCACGGCTTCTTTAATGTTACTTGCATTACAAATGCAGTAACTTTTGTGGTGTTGTAGAGTTTACTTAATTTTTGCAAATATTTAAAAACAATAATTAACAGTGCAATTTAGGTGAGATCGCAGTGGTAAGTTTCCAATTTATAATTATTACAATGTTAAACGTCTCTAAAAATAATATGTTAAAAGCCTAAAGCAGTAAAATGAATGTCGCGCTTAAGCGGTAAGAAGAGGGAAATTGTTATGTGTGTTACGTTGGGAATACTGAATGTGGTATTTCACACTTACCGCGTATTGGTTCTGTGCGGAAAACAAGCAAATACGCATGATCTCGCACAAAGTTGTAATTACCACACTATTTGGACAAGCTCGAAAATTATTGTAAAATTACGATCTGTAATTTGTAGTTGTTAGTTGAATAATAATAATAATAATAATAATAATAATAATAATAATAATAATAATAATAATAATAAAGTAATGTGTTCTGTTTTTAATGAACCCGGCATTCTTTATCTACAGTATGTAATACACACCGATCTTAAAGGTCAGAAAAGGAAGGAGTGTAACAGCAAAAAGAAAAGCCCATGACACCCAAATGTTTGCTCCCCAGTTCCTATATGTTCTGATAAAGGAAACTCCTAACGCTACATGTATGGACAGGAAGAAAAATAGAGGCGGGATGCGAGGAAAGGGACAACGAAGCCAAATGGAAGTAGCGTGTACAGTATGTTCCTGAATTTCAATTTCCAGTGAAAGAGAAAACCCGGCGCCATCTCTTTCCATTGCTTTAACGCGGGATAAAAGCCTGTCTTGACTGACTTAGCTCAGGGAGTGAAATATCGGGCAGTTTCTTTCCCGTCCCTTGACTTGCTTTACTTTATTATACACACAAGTTGCATTCCGCCTTCTTATTCCTTTCTGTATCAGACGTAATCGAGGAGTGAGGTATGGTACAATCCCTGCAATCATTAATTTAATATCTCTATTCGTAATGTAATATCTTCCTCATGTCCAATTAAAAGAAATATTCTTGTTGACGTAGTAAACAATACACATATTTTATTTTATGCTCGACCATGCCGAAATGTAGTAATTATACACCTGGTAGCAGACCTTTAATGCATGTCATTAAAGTACACCTACTCATTAAAGTACACGTGTTTTCAGTCATTGACAACTCAGCTTACAGGTGTTCAGCCAATAACAAGTCAGCTTTGTACCGTTATAAAACCGCAAGTATCGATTATTCTGGGATATGCAATCGAAAGAGATTTAGCGAAACTCACGGAGGCTGGAAATCCAATACTGTCGCAGAAGGTTATGTTCTGTTATTATAATAATTAGCGTTAATTGTAAATAATATTCAAATAAATTCAATTTGTCATCTCGTTTTTCAATGTCGAATTCAATAATCAAGGTTATACCAAGTTTAACGGGATTACACAAGGTCAATGACATTATTGTTCCTCGGAAAAAATCAATACTTTCGCGTCTGCGCACATCTCACAATTCACGACCAAGAACAAGGTCACTTCCGATCTTGTCAGATACAAATAAAATGTATACATCTGAATAATTTCAAGTTAGAAATATAGTCGAGCATAAAAAGTCGTATGAAACTCGCCTATAATGGTAATTAAGAAGCTCGTATGAAAATTAAGAAACGAGCGCAAGCGACGTTTCATAAATATCCATACTCGCTTCTTAATTACTATCATTATAGGCTCGTTGCATTATGTACTATTATGCTCGACCGTGCCGAAATGTAGTAATAATACACCTGGTAGTAGCCCTTTAATGGACCTCATTAAAGTACACCTATTCATTAAAGTTCAGGTGTTCTACCAATCAGAAAACACCATTGTAGCAATATGAAAGCGCAAGTCTCGATTATTCTCGGATATGCAATCGAAAGACAACTAGCGAAACGTCACGGAGGCTGGAAATCCAATACTGTCGCAGAAGGTTATGTTCTGTTACTATAATAATTAGCGTTAATTGTAAATAATATTCAAATAAATTCAATTTGTCATCTCGTTTTTCAATGTCTAAATCAATTTCAAGGTTATATCAAGATTAATGTTTATTTTACTCTCTAGATGAGATCAAGGTCAATGACATTTGTTTCTCGGAAGAAATCAATTCTTTCGCGTCTGCGCACATCTCACAATTTACGAGATATTGCAGAAGGTCAGTTCCGCTCCCCAGTCAGATAAGAATAACATGAATACTTATGAATAATATCAAGTTAGAAATATGGTGGAGCATAAAAAGTCGTATGAAACTTGCTTATAATGGTAATTAAGACGCTCATATGAAAATTATGAACCTCGCTTGCGCTCGTTTCATAAACATACTCGCGTCTTAATTACTACCATTATAGGCTCGTTGCATAATGTACTATTATTTTCACTCAAGTACCAATCGGAAACATTCGAGGAGGTAGGTTTACAGGTATGATTTTAGCCTGACATGAAAAAAGTTACTGCATTTTAGAACAAAATGTAGTCTATAAATTCAACGTAATAACCTTATAATCCTATATCTTCATATAGCACAGCGTTCATAAAGCAGTTATATGATTTTGAAATTGTGTCTCTGTCTGAGAAAACTCTTCCACAATAGATATTACTGTTTCATTTCGTGAAAAATTATCTTCTTTCTTATTTACGGAAATAGATGACAGTCTGAGAGCGATAAATATCGAGAATAATCAATCCGTTCCAAACCAATTTAATTGATTTTCTGCTACGTAATCAGGAATTTACTAAGACAATATAGTACTGGAGATAAATGACAGCTGTGAGCAGTATCGGATGAAGATATATGCAAACAAGACGAAGATCATGGTTATATCAAGAAAAATAAAGAACGTAAACGTACGAATTCTAAATTAGACAGTAAAACAAGTGGACAGCTTCAAATACTTTGGATGTACTTTTAATAGTAACATGAACGGCTGCCAGGAAGTCAAAAGGAGGATAGCAATGGCAAAGGAAGCTTTTAATAGAAAAAGGAGCATCTTCTGCGGACCTCTAAAAAAATAACTAAGGAAGAGACTAGAAGATAATGTATCAACAATATCGTAAACTGAATTAGGGAAATATTACGTAAAAGATATATTTAGACAACACATTGTTTGATAATAATTGAAAGCTATTAATCAACAGTATTAGAGAGTCTAAAAGAATTTCCTACCACTGCTACAGCTGCTCGTTAGAAGCAATTTGAGAATAGCAACCACTCCAAACTGCCGCTACGTCTTAATATTTTATATTCACGATATTTCCAAGCAGTGAATACAAAATATACAATTAAGTTTTATTCCAGTTTTTTTTTTTTTTAATAAAAGAGATTATCTTTGCCGAGGACCAATTTGTTATTTCTAATTCAGAATGAGAAGCTTTTGTCATCGAGTCTGCTCTCAAAATACCTGAAAGTTAGAATTTATAGAACAGTTACCGGTTGTTGTATACGGTTGTGAAACTTGGACTCTCACCTTGAGAGAGAAACAAAGGTTAAAGGTGTTCGAGAATAAGAAAATGTTTGGGGCTAAAAAGGGAAAGTTACAGGAGAATGGAGAAAGTTACACAACGCAAAACTGCACTCATTGTAGGCCTATACTTCACCTGACATAATTAGGAACATTAAATCCAGACGTTTGAGATGGGCAGAGAATGTAGCGCCTATGGGCGAATCCAGAAATGCATATAGAGTGTTAGTTGAGAGGTTGGAAGGAAAAAGACCTTTCGGGAAGCCGAGACGTAGATGGGAAGATAATATTAAAATGGATTTGAGGAAGGTGGGATATAATATAGGAACTGGATTAATCTAGCTCAGGATAGGGACCAATGGCGGGCTTATGTGATGGCGGCAATGAACCTCCGGCTTCTTTAAAAGTCAAAAGTAAGTAAGTAATTCAGATATCAGTTTTATATATCAATTGAAATTGCTACGTAATATAACATGATGAGTCGAAATGAAAGTGAAGTTGTCACATTAGAAGGTAAAGAAAATATCAAATGTAAAGTTATATTGCAGAACAAACTGATACATTTAAATAATTAAGATGTAACATCACAAAAAATGGAAATTGACGAAACATTGAATTATTTAGGGAAATCTTTAAAAATAATGCAACACAAGACAGAATATTGAAATTTTATAAAGAGTATCAGTGTCAATATTATCACCTTTATGGAAATGAAACGTGAACAATGACAGAATGAAATGAAGCTCTAAGGGCCGATTGTATAAATCATTTAATCTTAGATCAGAGGTTAAATTGATCCTCGTTCTAGCTGAGCTTAGAATTTTGTGTTGTATAAAGTCTAATCTGAGATTAATTTTTCTCAAACTAAAGTCAACTTTGACTGAAGAAATTTCTCCGATTAAGTTAGAAGATCCAAGTTCAGTTATTTCTTTTCTGTTTGAAATATACGAGTAGCAGATTGTGCAAAAAGAATAACCATTATTATTAATATTAATATAGGCCTATATGGTAGATACATTTATATATATTTTTTTCAATTTCTTTCCTTAATACACAAACATAGAGGGTGGAAGCGCATTGTCAAACGAAATTTATAAGCTTGTACTTGCTATTTGGGAAAAGGAAATTGTACCAGATCAATGGAAGGAGTCCATAATCGTACCTATCTTTAAGAAGGGGGACAAGACTAACTGTAGTAACTTTCGTGGAATATCATTTTTGTTCACGTCGTACAAAATTTTGTCCAATATTCGTTTGAGAAGGTTAACTGTAGATGAAATTATCGGGGATTAGGCGTAACAGATCAACTATTGACCAGATATTTTGTATTCGACAGATAATGGAAAAGAAATGGGAGTATAAGGGTACAGTGCATCAGTTATTCATAGATTTCAAAAAGGCATATGACTCTGTTAAGAGAGAAGTTTTATATGATATTCTTATGGAATTCGGTATTCCCAAGAAACTAGTTCGATTAATTAAAATGTGTCTCAATGAAACGTACAGCAGAGTTCCTATAGGTCGGTTTCAGTCAGATGCGTTTCCAATTCACTGTGGGCTGAAGCAAGGAGATGCACTATCTCCTTTACTTTTTAACTTTGCTCTAGAGTATGCCATTAGGAAAGTCCAGGATAACAGAGAGGGTTTGGAATTGAACGGGTTACATCAGCTGCTTGTCTATGTGGATGACGTGAATATGTTAGGAGAAAATCCACAAACGATTAGGGAAAACACGGAAATTTTACTTGAAGCAAGTAAAGCGATCGGTTTGGAAGTAAATCCCGAAAAGACAAAGTATATGATTATGTGTCGTGACGAGAATATTGTACGAAATGGAAATATAAAAATTGGAAATTTATCTTTTGAAGAAGTGGAGAAATTCAAATATCTGGGAGCAACAGTAACAAATATAAATGATACTCGGGAAGAAATTAAACACAGAATAAATATGGGAAATGCCTGTTATTATTCGGTTGAGAAACTTTTATCATCCATTCTGCTGTCAAAAAATCTGAAAGTTAGAATTGATGAAACAGTTATATTACTTGTTGCTCTTTATGGTTGTGAAACTTGGACTCTTACTATGAGAGAGAGGAACATAGGTTAAAGGTGCTTAGGAAAATATTTGGGGCTAAGAGGGATGACGTTACAGGAGAATGGAGAAAGTTACACAACGCAGAACTGCACGCATTGTATTCTTCACCTGACATAATTAGGTACACTAAATCCAGACGTTTGAGTTGGGCAGGACATGTAGCACGTATGGGCGAATCCAGAAATGCATATAGAGTGTTAGTTGGGAGGCCGGAGGGAAAAAGAGCTTTAGGGAGGCCAATACGTAGATGGGAAGATAATATTAAAATGGATTTGAGGGAGGTGAGATATGATGATAGAGACTGGATTAATCTTGCTCAGGATAGGGACCAATGGCGGGCTTATGTGAGGGCGGCAATGAACCTCCGGGTTCCTTAAAAGCCAGTAAGTAAGTAAGTAATACACAAACATTCTTATATTTTATAAGGCTCTATCGTGTTCAGCACTATCAAATGATATAACCTATAATAATGTTACAACAACCAATAATTATTAAGGGATATGATAGGTACATTAATTTTCAATTAACTGTACTACTAAATGAAAATTGTCGTTTTATAAAGCTTTATTATGTTTAGCAGTATCAAACACCATAACATGATAACAATTTGGAGAACGGTCAATCTTCTTCTTGTTGTCCGCCATTATTTACAATGCACAAAACAAACCAGTGTCTCCAACAGAGTGTACGGAAAGTCGCCAAAAAGTAGTTAGAAAGTCGCTAGATTTCTCATTATCAACAAAGAAAGATTAAATTTTGTCACTATGGGGTGCTAAAAAGGTCGCTAAATCCCTATTTAAGCCATATAAAAGTTAAAAGAAATTGTCGTTGAAAAAGAGTTAAAGTCGCTAAATTGGCAACACTGAACAAACCTGTACAAACAGCCCGCGCATCACATACTTCGCCTGTTTATGCGATGTTGCCAAATCCTTTTCACGTGAACTTAGATTGCATTTGAACCAAGGTAATTTGATCGCAGAAAATTTTATACAGTATATTAATAGAAGAAGTGTCTGAACTCGGTTCACTTTCCGATCTTCGATCAAAGTTGATCTTTAGTCAGGGAGTTTTATACAATTGGTCCTAAAAGGAGTTACAGAATATAAGGGAACTGATCATAAATGAAACAAGGATATCAGGGAAGAATTGAGAATATAAGCTATAATCTGAATGACATATTAAAGAAAATACGAGTAGAAATGAGTTCAAAGGATGAAAGCAGCTCAGTTCTTGTTCTGAGCACAGCTAGTGGCCGTCAATCAAGAGGTCATGGGTCATGCGTACTTGCAGCTTGGGGTCGCACATTTCACATCGTAAACCTTTATTAACACTGAAATATTTTCGTTATAAGAAAGAGTTCATTTTTACAGTAAACAGTTTCATTAAGAAATGAATGACGTTAAATATAATTCTCGAAGCAAGCTATGATATTATTCTAATTTGATTACTAATTTATTCACATTTTACATTTGAAATGATACCCGAAATGAGCATATGCTCGTGCTCGGGTACAGTCCAGTAGTCTACATAAATTTTACAGAGATCAATAATAATGTTGATAATAGAAATAATGGTAACAATAATAATAATAATAATAATAATAATAATAATAATAATAATAATAATAATAGAATAACCGTGACGGAAATAATACAAAGATAGTAATAAAAATTAATTCATTAATAATAATAATAATAATAATAATAATAATAATAATAGAATAACCGTGACGGAGATGATACAAAGATAGTAATACAAATTAATTCATTAATAATAATAATAATAATGATAATAATAATAATAATAATAATAATAATAATAATAGCATAACCGTGACGGAGATGATACAAAGATAGTAATACAAATTAATTCATTAATAATAATAATAATAATAATAATAATAATAATAGCATAACCGTGACGGAGATGATACAAAGATAGTAATACAAATTAATTCATTAATAATAATAATAATAATAATAATAATAATAATAATAATAATAGAAAAACCGTGACGGAAATGATACAAAGATAGTAATACAAATTAATTCATTAATAATAATAATAATAATAATAATAATAATAATAATAGAATAACCGTGACGGAGATGATACAAAGATAGTAATACAAATAATTCATTAATAATAATAATATAATAATAATAATAATAATAATAATAATAATATAATAATAATAATAGAATAACCGTGACGGAAATGATACAAAGATAGTAATACAAATTAATTCATTAATAATAATAATAATAATAATAATAATAATAAAACAAAAATATTTACAATAATAAAATAAATACTAAGACGGATAAAATAAAATATAAAACCACTTAGCGAGAGTTCACACAACTTAAATAAGCGTATAATAGCCAGGAAAAAAATGACGAACTCGAAAATCAACAGAAAAGTTCGTTGTATCGCAGACGACAGCAACCGCCGTATTGACATTGTGTTGTGCATTAATGGTAGTAGGGGGGAGCCGAAAGTCTACGTAACTGCCGTTCTCTTCGAATCATCTCGTACAATCATGGGAAGTTAATGCTGAAAAACAAAATGTCTACGAGTCAAACTGTTCATTATTACCAGGATAAATACAAATAATACTGAAATATATTAATCGAGTTTCAGTTATTAGATTTAGATTAGATTAGATTAGATTTATTTATTTAACCTGGTAGAGATAAGGCCGTCAGGCCTTCTCTGCCCCTCTACCAGGGGATTACAACTATAACATGAACAATAAGATTACAATTAATATTAAATTTACAATTACAATTACAATAAAAATTAAAGTACGACAAGAATACCTGATTAATGAAAGCTAGACATTTTATCATAGAAGTTAAGAACAAAGAATATTTTTGTATTTACTAAATTACAAATTAAACCTACAATAACAAAATTCTATAGTGATGAAATTACCGGATATTGAGATATTTTGTGGTAGATTAAAAGAACTATTTACAAGAAACCATGTCTGAACGAGTCTCAATTACTGACCAAGTGCCTAGTAAGTTTGCGTTTGAATTCAATTTTATTTCGACAGTCCCTGATGCTAGCAGGTAACGAATTCCAGAGTCTTGGCAGGGCTATTGTGAAAGAGGATGAGTATGAGGAGGTGCGATGGGATGGTATTTTTAGTATTGTTTCATGGCGAGAGCGTGTGTTCAGATTGTGGTGGGAAGAAAGGTAAGTGAAGCGAGACGACAGGTACGAAGGAATAGAAGAGTTCAAGATTTCGAAGAGAAAGAGAAGTGAATGTAAATTTCTTTTCTTATCTAGTTTAAGCCAACCTATTGCTTCCAGGGATGGGGTAATATGATCATATTTACGAACATTGCTTATAAAACGTACACACAAATTATGAGCACGTTGAAGTTTCATTTTGTTGTCGCTGGAAAGGTCAGTCAGTAAAATGTCAGCATAGTCAAAATGGGGAAATACAAGGGTCTGCACAAGGGACTTTTTTAAGCAAGAGGGAAGATGAACATTTATCCTTTTTAGCACATGAATAATAGAATATACTTTTCTGCAGGTTTCTGTGATTTGCATGTCCCAGTTGAGATTATTATCCATGTGAATGCCAAGATTTTTTACCGAACAACTGAAAGGGATATGCACTGTTCTTACTTTAACGGGGGAAATGTCGAGGTGCTTTACAGCGTCGGTTTGCCGTTTGTGTCCTAATATGATTGCTTGTGTCTTTCCAGATTGATATTAAGATGGAATTTCTTTGTCCATGTCACAATCGAGTCAATGTCTTTGTTCAATTTATCTATAGCGTCATTCATTCGATCTAAGCGGGAAGAGATGTAGCATTGAAGGTCGTCAGCATACAAGTGATAGTTACAATGCCTTACATGAGATGTAATATCACTGACATATATCGTGAACAACAATGGTCCGAGTACCGAACCCTGTGGTATACCTGATGTTATGTTAAACCAGGAAGAGCTTCGATTCCCGGATACAACACATTGTTGTCTTTCCCGTAAGTAGGATTCGAACCAACTCACAGCAGTCTCTGACAAATGCAGATTTCTCAATTTATGGGTGAGCAGGTCGAAATTTACAGAGTTGAAAGCTTTGCTAAGGTCAAGAAGTGTTAGTATTGTTACTTTATTAGAGTCGATTGCTTCACGAATGTCTTCTGTCACTTTAAGTAGAGCAGTGCTTGTGTTGTGTCCAGCTCTGAAACCTGACTGATACTTGTCGAATAGTTTGTGTTCGTTCATGTAGTTAGTAATTTGTCTGTGTACGATTCTTTCCAGTGCTTTTGATATGGCTGGCAGGATACTGATTGGTCTATAGTCGTTCGGGTCGGTGGGAACTTTGACTTTTGGAAGAGGAAGAACGAAAGCTTGCTTCCATATTTTAGGGAAAGTTGAAGTGATTAAGGAACTATTGAATATGTGTGCAATTGTAGGTATTACTATGTCTTGTATTTTCTGTATGAGTAATATGCTAATGTTGTCTGGCCCTTGAGCTTTCGTCTTGATGCGTCGGATGGCTTTCATTACGTCAATAGGAGTGACGTCAGTAAAATAGAATTTGTCTCGAGTTGGGGGAGCTGAGTCAGGCAAAACTGTGTCTTGTTTCGTTGTGTTGTTTAAGGTCGGGTCCTTTACAAAGTGTTCGTTCAATCGGTCAAGTGGGATGGGTATGTCTGCTTGTTCACTAGCCCTTCCAAGTCCAATGACCTTCAGATTTTTCCATAACTCGGAAGGGGTTGTGTTGGGCTCTATAAGTTTGTAGGAGTATTTGAGTTTAGCGTTTCTTATTAGTTGAGTCGTTCTGTTTCTTAGGTGTTTATATAAGTTAAAATATTCGTCGTTTTTATTGCGGGTGTATTTCCTATAGGCTAAGTCGCGTTCGGACATCAGGCTACGTATTTCAGTCGTCATCCAAGGGGCTGGGGTCTTTCTGGTACGTTTGGTCTTTAATGGTGCGTGTTTGTCATAAAGTTGAAGTATTAACGTATTGAATAAGTCTACTTTCTCGTCTACAGTTCGTAATGTCCAGATCATGTGCCATGGAAGTTGCGCAGCGTCTTCTTTCAGTGCAATATCATCTATTCTTTTGATATCCCTGTAAGTAATTACTCTAGGAGTCGATTTAGGACACTGCAGATTAAACGATAGATAAATGATATCATGCCCTGATAGTCCTGGTGCAGGCAACTGTCCATGCGTCAGTATTTTGTCGGCATTGTTAGTAATTATCAAGTCCAGTAATGTGTCTGTACCTTCCGTATGATGTGTGGGAGCTAGGGGTAGGATTACCATATCAAGGCACTGAAAGAATGATTTAAGTCTTTTAGTCGTACTAGAATGTAAGTCAAGTAAGTTTGAATTGAAGTCACCCATGATTATAACGTTCTCATATTGCGGCGTTACGTTTAGTAAGGCGGTTTCGAAATCATCTACGTCATATATATGTGGGGGTTTATATACGACACACACTAGACATTTTGTAAATAAGGTGCAAATTTCAATGAACATGAACTCGGGTTTGGCAGAGTACTGGCTTGGAGAATGATGAATAATTTTAGGTCGCAAATCGGATCTAATATAACCAGCCACCCCTCCGCCTCTCTTGCCCTCTCTGTCATTACGGCAAAGCGTATAGCCAGGAAGGTTTACGAGAGTGGAAGGAAGATTAGGATGTAACCAAGATTCGGAGATAAGAATAACGTGAATGTCTAAAGGTGAGAAGATAGAAGAAAATTCGTCAAAATGACACAACAGACTTTGAGCATTCACGTGAACAACATTAAGTGACAAAGGAGAGAAAGAAAGCGCAGCCTTGAGTATGTCTGCGGTACAGGGCAGTGGGCAGGTAGGATTGCTATTGTTCGTGTTAATAGAGGGGACCGGTCTCTGTACACTGACCTCAGGGACTGTCGGGTGAACATGCTGCTTTTTCTTCTCAATTGTACCAACTTATATGCAATTCAAGTTTTTAAATTATTTTCTAGCAATAATAACTTAAAATTACAGTACTAAATGATAAAGAATGTGAAGAAGAAAAATAATTAATTAATAAATAACGTTATTATATGGTAAAAGTTAAAGTGACTTACAGTACTAAATGATAAAAATAAGAATGAAAAAGAATTAATTATTAGGTAAAGTTACTGATAGAGTAAAATTTAATATAGATTGAATATTGCAGTATATTAAAATTAGTTGCCTTACTAGTTTTACGCAGCCGACTCGTTCAGATCATGTCTTCTGGGCATTTAATTCTGTGTTTGTGCTCGCCTACTTTGACAATAATGTCTCCGTCTTGTGTCCACACGTTTTTCAAGCTGTATTTAGTTATGCATTCTTTTAACAGATTATGCCTGGCTTTAGTTAGATCTTCACGGACGGTAACAAGACTACCCTTTAACAGTTTTTTGTTTCTGAATACCTCAGCTCTCTTTCTATAGCTGACGAATTTGACAATGATAGGCCGAGGCCTATCACTGTTTCTTCGCCCCACTCGATGACTTCTGTCGATATCACTTTCAGTTAATTGTACTCCTATTTTAGAAGCCACGTCAATGGCGATAGTGTCCGTCTTCTCAGACTCACTTTCACTCACACCGAAAATCCGTAAACACTGTCGCCTCTGATATTGCTCCAGATCGTCCACCTTCATCTGGAGCTGCCTAATGTGCCTGTCCTTCTCCTCTAGAGCTGTTTTCAGGCTTTCTATCACAGCACTGTTTTCAGCAATAGTTTGTTTCAAGTCCTCCACAATGGCGGTCCTGATGGCCTGCGCCAGTACCTGCAGCATGCCGGGATCTTTCAACGCTTCCACCATGACGCGTCGGACAGCTTCTTCGGAGAACTCGCTGGGAGATGACTTCTTATTATTGCTATTTCCACCCATTTTGTCGTAGAAATCGAATGCGAAATAACACAAAATTATATACCACGACACTTTTAAACACTTTCAAATAGTAATGCACTCTAAAACCGCTGCTAATAATCACCTAAGTCGGAGCGTAATAACACGTGTCTAGCAGCTATCAAAATACCATATCAAAATATTTTATGAATGGCGGGGAAAATATAAATTTCAAGAACTCTCTAGTGACAAGAGATAGTGACAAGTACAATCAAGTGTATCTGTGGCGATGCTAAGAAATCATTTATTGCAGATATGCACTGTTATTAATTAAGAAAGTGATCTACAGTATTTATGTTTATTACAATGTTTTATCTTATAGGTTACATGCATCAGATAAATACAATAAATATTAGTGACACTCAAAATAATAATAAAATTTAACAAATATCATACAAACATTTTCACTTTATTTATGAAATGAAATAACCTCTGGCAGGATAAGGGATGGTCAACAGAGACTATTATTCTTCCCAAAATATAAAAAATAAGAACTTGAACGTGTTGCAGTCATATTGCTTAGTTCTGTGAAATTTCAACTGTAAAATTATGACGTTCATTCTTCTCTGCTGATATTTTTGGAATTGCTTTGAAATAGTCGCTTGTATTAATGTAATTTTGTATGAGTTCTAGCTTATATGATCTTGCCATAAGAGAAATTCTCGACAGACGATCGTGTTTTATGTCCAATTAGCCGGTATTAAAGTTTGAAAAAGTCATATCTACGCCAAGTCCATTCTTAAAATTAGTTGAACCATAAAACTGTATTAGCTTCGTTCAGGCTCGTGTGTCTCATACAAAAGTATCGATTCAAAGGAGGAGTCAAGTCATCTTCACTGTGCACTGCTTCGACGCCGTATGACCCAGTTCAGACACGATGGGGTCAAAGTGAACTATTTGATGGGCGAGATTTTTGTAATCACTACATACTTGGAGCAACGAAGACAAGTGGAGTCAAGATTCGAGAGGCAATGGAAGACGAAATACTACTGGACTCCTAATCATTCACGAATGAAAATTATGACAGCAATGCCATTTGCTTTCAGAAGTATTCTGCTATGTACGCGATCTATCCCAAACTACTGGGCGACTTTTCGATAGTGGGTATTTTTGAATTAATTCAGTTTGGAATAATAAACCATATAGGCCCTAGGCTTAGGATCGGTGCCTAGGGCGGCAACTTCCAGGGATAGCGGCGTTTTCTCTCTCCTTTCCTTCTTTCTTTCATTTTTGTAGTGGTCACAAAATACCCCTCGTTGGTACTGCATGTTATTTAATATACCTTGGTATTGCTAGGGTTAATAGAACTGCAGCAACATCTAGTTTCTTGAGAGAGATTTGATTGCTGGTTAAACAAATATATGCGTATGGATAGTGAGATAGAATCTATAAGATTTGTTTAACGCCGATTACGAATTATGGTGGGTATCGAAACATATGCGAACGTAGAATAGAAGAGAATGTTGTATTTTCGCTGGCAGAGTTAAGGCCATAAGGCCTTCTCTTCCACTCAACCAGCCTTAATCAATATAATACATATTTAAATTACGAATATTTACACTGCTCTTAAAAGATTTTCCAGCAATATTCTTCAGCTAAGTTTTAACGACTAGTAGACTACATATTTATTTAAATTTAGATAAACGTATAAGATAAAATAGTAACTTAATTTATGAGCTAATTCAGTTCAATCAATTATAATTAATTTGAGATTTGAGATAGCTAGTAAAATGATGAAAATTAATTTAATATAAGCTTACTAGAACTATGTTACAGGGAGAAAACAATATAAATCTAAAATATATTTATATAATGAGAATATTAATGTAATGAAATTTTGCCATTAAAGGTATTGTATGTAAGTATTTTAAAGCCAAAAATATGTCATAAAGAGAAAATGGTTCTTGGCATATTATCAGTCCCTCTTTTTCCAGTGACTTAACTGGCAATATTAGGTCATCACCATCATTATCATCATTATCATTACCATCAGCATCATCGTGCATCCAAGGTACAGGCACAGTGGCCTGTTCCGTTCTTAGTAGCTGTCGATGAGTCTTTTCATCTATTCTTCTTCCATGTAGTGTATACTTTACAATTTGGAATGTACGGGCATTTTACAGTGACATCAAAAAATTTTTCTTTACATTTTTATTGCATCTTGTTTTTTGACTATACCTTGCAGGCTTTGCTTAATAACATATAGTTGCCATGGTAACATTTTACATTGCATAGGTACAATTAGGACATAGTTAAAAATGCAAGGAAAAAGTTTTTGATATCACTTTACATGACAACGTACATGCTTTTACAAACGAAACTCTGATGACAGAGTAACAGCGGTATAAGTGGCTCATCTACCCTGAAGGAACAGGAGCTTGTCCGGACGCCAAACTTACTTGTCGGAGACTAGTAATCTCACATGGCTGCACTCTCAACTACTTACAAGCCACATACAATGTTAGATGAATCTTAATAATATTCATGTAGATATAAAAAATTAATGACCCCTAATATTAATAAAATAATACATTTCTTAGATTAAAAAGATAAAGTAGTCGCAGAAGAAGAAGAGGAAGAAGAAATATGTATCCGAATATAATATGCATAAATTATGAACATTTTTACTAAAAGTAAAGATTTTTTGCTTAGATA
This sequence comes from Periplaneta americana, assembly GCF_040183065.1. Classification (NCBI taxonomy): domain Eukaryota; kingdom Metazoa; phylum Arthropoda; class Insecta; order Blattodea; family Blattidae; genus Periplaneta; species Periplaneta americana. The sequence goes on from NC_091117.1 coordinate 228,112,438, forward strand.
ACGACAGAATGACGGCTTATTGTAAACATATTTTGATTGTTTCGTCTTGTTTATCTTGTAAGAAATTAAGTAACAAATGAAGTATAGATCACGAGCCTCCAAAAGTGTTTGTGTTCGGTAAGTTACTTGTTACCAGGGAGCGAAACTTGTTGCCCGATGGAAGTGGTTTCAGGGTAAGTGTATTCTAGAGTCCCTCTACTGTGCAGGCTACAATACAAGGCGGCGTGGGTCGTGCTCCGTTGAACTACTGTGCCTTAGTTGTTCGCTATTCACTTACATTGTATTGGAGTCGACGCTCGTATGAAAATTATGAAACTCGCTTGCGCTCATTTCATAAACATACTCGCGTCTTAATTACTACCATTATAGGCTCGTTGCATAATGCACTATTATATTTCAGTCTTCAAGTCCAAACTGAAATGGTTCATTAATTTGCCTACCGACTGCCATACGTTATTATAAATTATTATATTCATGCTACCTTCAAGTCATTATGCGGAAATGTCTGGTCACCGCCTACCCCTCTCCACCGCTGACCATGACTACTCACGCAAGTAAACAAAGCCGTACCTATAGTCAAGGAATAGCAAACTTGTTTCATCGGACAACAAGTTTCGCTCCCTGCTTATTACCTATAGAAGCCTATGTCGAATCGAAACTTGTTCATTCCGTAATGTTAGTGTTTGAAGAGATTTTGCATGAATATCTTTCATTGATTAAAGTTCACGTTAACACTTTGTTTGTTAAAAATATAAAATTAATTAGTCATACGTTAAAAAGTGTTAAATTAAAAAAAAAAGTATATCTTACCTTCGACAGACGGCCCGTTTCGACGCGATGTCACGTCTTCACCAGTGTCTCTGCACTATTGGTGATCTTGAATTCTGCGATGTGCATTTGTCGGTTGTAGGGGTGGGGGGTGTGTTGCTCTTATGGTGGGGGCTGGTTGTTTGTGTGTTATGACGTATCATGACGTCGAATAATGTGTGGGTATTGAACTGTAATTGTGTGTTAAGTATATGTTGTGGGTATGTTATTGTATGTTTATATATTTCGTATTGTTCTAAGATGTTTAACTGTGAACTTTTTGGTGTGATGTGTAGAATTTCCATATCTGTTTCTATATTATTGTAGTCATGATTATTGTTGATAATATGTTCTGCATAATTTGATGTGATGTAGGGTTTGGTTATAGCTTTAATATGTTCATTATATCTTGTGTGAAAGGATCTTCCTGTCTGTCCTATGTAAAAATGTGGGCAACTATTGCATTTTAGTTTGTAAACACCAGTTGAATTATATTTATTTGAATGTTTAATGTGATTATTTAGATATTTCTCTGTTGTGTTATCTTTCAAGAATTAACGCAAAGCTACTGTAGGCGTTTACTGGATTGTACAGAATATCACATGTGCAGCCAATGCTAACATTCACTTCATGGAAAGTAATATTTGCTTCTTATATCTTTTATTACTTACAAACGAATACACAAATCATCAGTGTAAAGCAAGTATCATCGCAGATCACAGTTGTGTGTTGGAGTATGCAAGTGAGGATCATTATTGGATTAGGCAGTTGTAGTGTTCTGTGGAGTATAAAGGCGAAGCCATCATTTATCTCGTCGTCCCGGGTTCAGACAACTCTGGTAACACAAATGGACGGCATAAAAGGTTTCATATATTGTCCTCACAGCCCCCGTTCGTTTACAAAGTCTGCAGCGGAGTTTCGTATGCTGGAAGTATCTTCTTGCCGCTTGTTGTGTAGGGAAGAGACCGACCAGCCGGCCAAAGTTATTGGCTCCGCAGCGAGGAAAGTTAAATTGTGTTTATAGCATTGGAGGCGCTCCCTGCTTTAATTTGATTCTTATTGGTTACCCGGGATCTAAATCACACGAAGCCCCGGAGGACTCACGGCTACTCTCTCCAAGGTGTGAAACGCTGTTTACAAATTATTATTTCTACAACAGACGAATATTGAACGCTTCGTTACTGAATTGTAACTCTCTGTATAAAAAATGAGATAAAAGTTCCGTAAGAGCGTATAGGCTATGCAACCATTGAAAATGTGGAGTAAATAAACGATTGTTCATTCATTAAATCAAATGATTATTATGATTACTACTACTACTACTACTACTACTACTACTACTACTACAGTCCACACGTGTGGAGTAACTGTTAGCCGCTAAACCAGGTGGCCCGGGTTCGATTCCGGATCGGGGCAAGTTACCTGGTTGAGGTTTTTCTTCGGCGTTTTCTCTCAACCCATATGAGCAAATGCTGGGTAACTTTCGGTGCTGGACCCCGGACTCATTTCACCGGCATTATCACCTTCATCTAATTCAGACGCTAAATAACCTAAGCTGTTGATAAAGCGTTGTAAAATAACCTACTAAAATAAAAAATGCTGGGTAACTTTCGGTGCTGGACCCCGGATTCATTTCACCGGCATTATCACCTTCATCTCATTCAGACGCTAAATAATCTAAGCTGTTGATAAAGCGTTGTAAAATAACCTACTAAAATAAAAAATGCTGGGTAACTTTCGGTGCTGGACCCCGGACTCATTTCACCGGCATTATCACCTTCATCTCATTCAGACGCTAAATAACCTAAGCTGTTGATAAAGCGTTGTAAAATAACCTACTAAAATAAAAAATGCTGGGTAACTTTCGGTGCTGGACCCCGGACTCATTTCACCGGCATTATCACCTTCATCTCATTCAGACGCTGAATAACCTAAGCTGTTGATAAAGCGTTGTAAAATAACCTACTAAAATAAAAAATGCTGGGTAACTTTCGGTGCTGGACCCTGGATTCATTTCACCGGCATTATCACCTTCATCTAATTCAGACGCTAAATAACCTAAGCTGTTGATAAAGCGTTGTAAAATAACCTACTAAAATAAAAAATGCTGGGTAACTTTCGGTGCTGGACCCCGGATTCATTTCACCGGCATTATCACCTTCATCTAATTCAGACGCTAAATAACCTAAGCTGTTGATAAAGCGTTGTAAAATAACCTACTAAAATAAAAAATGCTGGGTAACTTTCGGTGCTGGACCCCGGATTCATTTCACCGGCATTATCACCTTCATCTAATTCAGACGCTAAATAACCTAGATGTTGATAAAGCGTCGTAAAATAACCTACTAAAATAAAAAATGCTGCGTAACTTTCGGTGCTGGACCCCGGACTCATTTCACCGGCATTATCACCTTCAACTCATTCAGACGCTAAATAACCTAAGCTGTTGATAAAGCGTCGTAAAATAAACGAATAAAAATATATCTAACTGAATTATCTGTCACAATCTAATGAAAGAATCCCAACACAAGCACACCACTTCATTGGCCTAAGTGACTGGCTGGCATTTCTGACAAAGTGAATCTTAGAGTGATTCCAATATATTTTTGTGAAATGCTAGGCGATGAAAGATATGGCTATTTGGAACAGAATTTGTAAATAACTTTTTTGAAAACGATATCGTTTCAAAGGTACAACATTTTGAATTGTAATTAGAAAAACAGTGAAATTATTATGCGATTTCTATTACATGGGGTTATTATTAATTAATTAGGTTTGTGATAGCATTATAACATTAAAATATCATTTAACACCCTGTTATTGTTAGAAAATAGCCTGTCCTTCCAGCGTTATTATATTAACATTCATCGTGCTGCCTTTGTTTACAAGGTCTGTTCAAATTAGTGTCTTCACAACACGGGGACGGGGAAATCGCTATCTGATGGATGTTTACGTGGTGTCTGGGATATTTGCAGCATGAATTCTTGATTATCTTTATATAGTGGACGTTTAATGATAAAAGGTTTAAATCGGATTTATTCACTATTCAGAAGAGTCACTTGGTTTCTTGAGATTAGTGACCTGACTTGTCTTCTTGTAGGTCAGGCCAATAAAGGAGGCGTTTGTTTACGAAACATAACCCCCTCTAAATTCATGACTAGACCACGTAACTTCATGCAGAAAAAAACTTGAAAATATACAAATTATTGAAATATGCACTAACAATTGAAATATATGCAGTATATACACTTGAGAGGTTTATTTGGTTTAATAATGTGATGTGAATGAATAGTACATTATGCAACGAGCCTATAATGTAGGTAATTAAGAAGTGAGTATGGATATTTATGAAACGAGCGCAAGCGAGTTTCATAATCTTCATACGAGCTTCTTAATTACCATTATAGGCGAGTTTCATACGACTTTTTATGCTCGACCATATTTCTAACTTGATATTACTAATTTTATTGTATCTGATCTGGAGCAATGTCCCGTATGTTGTGAGATGTGCGCAGACGCGAAAGTATTGATTTTTTTCCGAGGAACAGATGTCCACATTGACCTTGCTAGGCCATAAGAACCTACAGAGATAACATTGAAAGAAAATTAGACATTGAAAAACGAGATGACAAATTGAATTTATTTGAATATTATTTACAATTAACGCTAATTATTATAGTAACAGAACATAACCTTCTGCGACAGTATTGGATTTCCAGCCTCCGTGACTTTTCGCTAATTCTCTTTCGATTGCATATCCGAGAAAGCTGACCTGTCATTGGCTGAACAGTTGTAATCTGAGTCGTCATTGCCTGAGAGACCTGATCTTTAATGAGTAGGTGTACTTTAATGACATGCATTAAAGGTCTGCTACCAGGTGTATAATTACTACATTTCGGCATGGTCGAGCATAAGATATGTAAAACAACCACCATTTTTATTAAAACTTCCTTTGCCTTTCACGTACAGTAATTATTATGGCAGTAGACATTCTACGATTTCTCCAGGCTCCCTACCATGGAACTTCTTCGCATAGTTTAGTTTAAATGCCGAGAATGATCTCTGGACATCACAAGCTGTGACAAGTGACTTCATTGTCGCAGGAGTTTAAATATATGCAGTTTTGTCTCTGTCAAGTCAAAGCGCACTACCAGTATTGTTGTCGCAGCAGGCAGTTTCGTGACCTCAGTAACATTTGACTTCATTGTCACGTGTCTAAATACATTCATTTTTGGTTCTATGAAACCAGAGTAAAAGTCTGGACGACATCTATTCGGTTCTTAACCGTTAATCCAAAGGTATAGCCAGGTTAATATTAGAAATGTTAGTAGAAATAAAATGATGTCCCTGTACTCTCGTGTTACAAAAAATTGCTATGGGACATGAGAAGTACAGTAGAAAAAAAAAACATCTGGGTGTTACTTGGCGAAACCATGGATGAAGGTGAACGATATGTTGGTGATGTAGATTTGTATTTTATATTTTAAATCTTGCTAGGCTTTGAAAATGTAAGGAAATAGCACGTGGCGTTCCATTTCCGTCCGCGCTGGACGCCGCAGTGTAGACGTATTACGCCAAGTATTGTAGGCAAATGGTTGAAATAATTAGTTCGCTAGAAAATTAAGATAGTGCCGCGACTGAAGTTGCGAAATCCGCTATGTCAGAGAATTTGTATAAAAATCTTTTGTACATTCAATATAATAATTTGAACTGGTAATGGAAATTACGGGAAAACTGCTGAACGGATTTTAATAAATGAACCCTCATTTTAAAGCTTGGAACCCAAACTTTTTTCAGAAAAATAGTAGTTTTCAGTGAAATATCAATTTCCCTACATTATTTTCTTATTTTCCAAAATCCACATATCTTCAGTTTTGAAAACTAATTGCATTTCAGCACGGCCGTGATTTCATAATAAAACAAAACACACACTACAATAAACAATAGCTATTACACGAAGGCCATGACCTGCAGGATTGCTGACATATTCAGAGTTCAAATTCAATTGGTTATTAAAAACTTCAAGACTTACTAAAAATAATTTACAGGTCTGATTCTGCGGTGTGTAATTTTCTGAGTACAGCTGTGTATTGGATATTGTAATATACAAAAACTTGAGGTGATTTTATGATATTATTGTCATTAGAAATGAAATTTCATTACAGTTAATGCCATGATGTGACTTTTTCATTAATTATACATATTAATGCTATACTGCTGATATGAAAGTGAAACTTTTGGGGTTATATAAGTAGATATAGACAATGTGTTAAATTAGATCTTCATTTCTATAATTTACTGAGTGGCGGCTATTATATATAAAACTACAAATCTTACGTAAGATAATATAGTTATTAAAAATCAAATATTTTTATAGTTATTAATCAAGTGGGGTTGGGTCTTTTTCATATACTTAATGGCGGTATGGTGTAGATACTTATATGCGTCATTCTCTTCGGTATTGTCTCGAGAGAGCGCAAAAATTTGCAGTTCCTAAGGAAAGACGGTATTACTTACTGATAAAATAAGAGGCCTACAAAATGTTGTAGTCTCTCGATCATTTCAGCAAGATGTCTTAGCAGGATAAAATGATTTTACCCTCTACATTTCAAGCTCTACATGCAGCAGCTATACCAAAATGCCATGTCTATTGTTCGAAAGCATAGCAAACCTGACTTTTACAATCCACAATGACCTGAAATAGCTATTGCTTTACTCCCACATGAAAAACCCACTGATCGTCCTGACATTGTTGCTTGCGTTTTCGCGTTGAAACTCAAGATACATGGGTTCAAGAAAAAGTATTTGGCATGAAAACCATTCAGAGGGAGTGTGTTTCATTATTATGGAAGCAAATAACTTTCAAAATGTCTGGTATTTTTCATTGAAAATAAATCTGAAAAAATTTTATTTGAACGTCTAATGAACTTAGTTTGCAGCATATGCTGCACAAGCCACTAGTTCAATATAATTTTGCAGTTTTGCCTGGAACAGTCACAGAGTTAGAAACATCCAATCAGAAAATGCCCGTCGCTCTGGATGAGAACAATTTGCAAGAAAAACTGATATTTTAGACGACAACATTAGTGTAAAAATCGAGAAAAAAACTTGATATTCTAAAAAAAGAAATTATGTATTCTGTATTGTGTTCTCTCAGGCACGTGCTCGCGGAGGCAGTAAACACTAAGTATTGTGAGGGAAAGTGGCGTTCATTATTTTCTGTATGCTCCTGCAACTTCCTGTGACCTGAGAGAAGTTTTTCAAAATACAAACTTTGTTTGAGTGATCGCAGGAAGAACTTTACTTTCGATATGTTAAGAATGCACGTGGTTATTTATTGCAACAACTGAAGACAGGAAAAATGTGCGATGTTAGAAAGATGTGCGCCGAAGAAACATTTGTGAACTTTTAACGAGGGCCTACTCGTCCGGTGTGGACTGAGCAGTAAACACGGCAAGGGGACTAAAAACTATGTCTTAGTCATGAGGTGTTGACTGGTAAAGATAGGCTGCTGAACAGGATAATTGACATCGTATGCAAAAATATTTTAACTGTAATTATTTCGGAATCTATTCCAAAAAGTGCATTTGCTTATTTACATTCTTCATTCAAAATAACGCATCTTTCATCAGCTGCTATTTCGCAAATGTGTTTTGAACTACCCGGTGTATATATATAATTTGAACTGGTAATGGAAATTACGGGAAAACGGCTGAACGGATTTTAATAAATGACTCCTCATTTTGAAGCTTGGAACTCAAAGTTTTTCAGAAAAATAGTATTTTTAGTGAAATATCAATTTCTCAACATAATTTTCCTATTTTCCAAAATCCATCTGTCGTCAGTTTTGAGAACTAGCTAAACTAGCTAATTGCATTTCAGAATAAAACAAAACACACACTACAGTAAACAATATTAACAATATATACACGAAGGCCATGATATGCAAGAATGCTGACATATTTAGAGCTCAAATTAAATTAGTTATTAAAAACTTAACTTACTAAAAATAATTTACAGGTTCGATTCTGTGGTGTGTAATTTTCTGGGTACAGCTGTGTATTGGATATTAAAAACTACAAAACTTGAGGTGGTTTGATGACATTATTACCATTAGAAATGAAATATTATTATAGTTAATGCCATGATGTGACTATTTTTCATTAATTATACATATTAATGCTATATTGATGATGTGAAAGTGAAACTTTTAGGGTTATTAGATTTTGATTTCTATATTTTACTGAGTAGCGGCTATATAGTATATATACTATATGTTACTGAAAGCTACAAAACTTAGTAAGATAATAATATTATTACAAATCAAATATTTTTATAGTTATTAATCAAGTGTTGGGTCTTTTTCATATATTTAATGGCGGTGTGGTGTAGATATTTGTATGCGTGGTTCTCTTCAGTATTGGCTCGAGAGAGAGTATGTTTCATTATTACGGAAGCAAATAACTTTCAGAATGTCTGGTATTCTTCATTGAAAATAAATCTGAAAAATGTTTACTTGAACGTCTAATGAACTTAGTTTGCAGCATTTGCTGCACAAGCCACTAGTTTGACTCTAATTTTATGCACAGAATTATTCCTGACATGCATTAAAAGAGTTTAATAAGCTGTTATCAGTGATTCCTCACGGTTTCAGTGAAGTTTCTTTGCTGGCTTAAATTTCATTATTAATTTGCTTCCCAAATTAATGAAGTAAATTCCTGGTGAAGACTTACAACGTCAAAAAACTTAAGACCTTCCGTGTCAGTCGCCACTCATGCACGGAATGTGTGTCCATGATGCTGCTTCAGAAGAGGCCTATCTCTTCACACTTTGTTTTATTTTATTTATTTATGTATTTATTTATTTATTTATTTATTTATCCCTATAACAGGGCAAAGCCCCAATTACAATAGACAGTACAGATATTCGTTTATAAAAAAAAAGCAGATAACATGGTAAAAAAATAGATGAAACAGATACAAGTGTAAATACAAATTAACATGTAAAATGAGAAAAGGAAAGAATAAAAAAAAAGACAAATAGATACTACCTAAATAAAAGATACAGATATAGATATAAATGAAAAATACAAAATAAAATAAATGAAAAATAGTTCAATATAGATATCACAGCCAAAGAATGTAAAATTTAGCTATAATTGGCAAATTACAGAGTAACAAATAGCAATATTATATAAAATCAACTACCTTCAGTATATTAATAAGAAAATGTTTGTATTACATGTAAGAAGTGCAGAAATCTAGATCCTATGTTTTACATATTTCATTGAAATTTGAACACATTTTTAACACTGGTGAATTTTTATGTGCTGAAGTGTTTGGTTTTTTTTATAATATAACAATTGACGATTTCTTAAATGTGATGTTGTAGCGTTAATCTGGATTTGTGATAATATTTCACTATTATCCAGTAGACCATTGAATATTTTATATAATAAAAGTTGTTCAGCAAGTAATCTACGACTTCCAAGAGACATTAAATTAAATTCAGCAAGTAGATTGTTGTACGAAATTTTGTTATGGAGGGCTGAACAATGATATCTTCTAAAATACAGATATCTTGAGAATCGTTTTTGAATTTTTTTCAATTTGATTACTATGTGATTTGCAAGTGGGTGACCAAATTACTGAGGCATATTCCAATTTAGCGCGAACATGACAGTTAAAATGGAGTGTCAAAGTCGAAGTGTCTTGTAAAGTTTTTGAACTTCTAATAATAAAACCCAGATTTTTGAAAGTATTATTTGTTATATTAAATATGTGATTATGAAAAGTCAAATTATGATTAATAGTTACACCGAGATCTTTTACACAATATATTCGTTGTAATGGTTCATCGTTCAATGTTATACACTGTTCAATATTAACATCAGTAGTTGAATATATTATTATATTTCTGTTCTGTACTTAAAATGGATTTCCTCGCCTCTCAGTTTTCTTTGGTCTGCGATCTTAGTCGTTCATATCTTGCTTTCAGAACAGTATTTCATAAGTAAAAAACACCGGCGATGACATTTTCACAGATGTGAAGCAGTGTCCATATGCAGCTCGCTGTTACGCTGTCGCATTTTTGTGACGGTTTACTGTTTCATAATTGCACCATTGACTTTAATGGCATTGTTTCGAATTGGATTTATTTTTAGATATCGGTTGTATCTGCCATTTTAACAGTAAACAATAAACATCCGTGTAATTCAATATAATAAATTGAAATGTCAGCTGCGCAACGTAGGTATAAACAATTTGATTGAAAAACACATTCAATAAAATTCAAAATTAGATTAGATTAAATAACATTCCCTTCTAGACAGTAATTTAAACATGTAATAACGGGATGTAGTGCAATCGAATCAACACATAGCGGCGGAAACCTCAGCTAATTCCAGCCGACCCGGGGGAGTCGTGCAAAATGCAGCTGTTACATATTTTTCAATTATTCTGAATTTGATTAGTAAACAAACATAACTTTTTATAAGAAAAATTACAAAATGTATGAATGTTTAAATTTGAATTTTCTAAGAGAGTTGCACTTACAATGTTCTGGGTGATGATGATTTTTATTTCTGTTAGGCCTTACTCTGTTCTTATCAGATATGAAACTTGGAGAATGTTTTCCCGTGATACGCAGCTAGGCCGGACACTTCCCCTGAAATGATGGCTGTGGGTTAACGATTAGCACGTCTGACCGTGGGACGAGCGGGCCCAGCTCAAATCTAATTGGAACAAGTTACCTGGGTGAAGTTTTTTTTTCGAGATATTACCTCAACCCGTTAAGAGGAAATGCTGGATAACTTTCGGCGCTGGACACCGGACTCATTTCACTGGCATTATCAGATTCATCTCAGATGCTAGATTGGTTTACAGTACAGTAAATAACTAATAATAGACCTAATAATAATATTATTATTATTATTATTAATTTATTATTAATTTCATCGTTTATTCATTCTTTTATAGTTTTCTGCAAAAGAGCAGTCTTTCACTGCAAACCTAGCATTCTTCAGTCTTTTCTATTTTCTGCCTCCCTCTTAGTCTTCGCATACAATCCACAGGTACTGTATATTACTGTTCTCTATCATCTAGTATAATCCTCTGCCCCGAACTCTTCTTCCTTCACCATTCCTTTCAGTGCATCCTTCAGTAGGCAGTTTCTTCTCAGTCAGTGACCCAACCAATTCCTTTTCCTGATCAGTTTCAACATCCTTCTTTCTTCGCCCTTTCTTTCCAACACAACTTCGTTTCTTATTGTCTGTCAATTTCACACACTCCATTCTTCTCCATATCCATATTTCAAGCCACCGGCGTGGCTCAGTCGGTTAAGGCGCTTGCCTGCCGGTCTGAAGTTGCTTTCGGGCGTGGGTTCGATCCCCGCTTGGGCTGATTACCTGGTTGGATTTTTCCCGAGGTTTTCCCCAACCATAATGTGAGTGCAAGGTAATCTATGGCGAATCCTCGGCCTTATCCCGCCAAATATCACCTCTCTATCACCAATCTTATCGACGCTAAATAATCTAGTAGTTGATACAGCATCGTTAAATAACCAACTGAATTTAAAAAAAAATCCATATTTCAAATGCTTCTTCTCTTCGTAATGCCCATGTTTTGCGCCATACAATGCCACACTCCACAGAAAGCACTTCACTAGTCTCTTTCTTAGTTCGTTTTCCGGAGATGATGTTCTATTATATTATATTATTAAATTAAATTAATTTATAAATTATACTTTAAGGTATAGCCAAATATGTTTAAAAATATAATATAAAGACTTTAGGAAGCGTAGCTCTGCCAATATCATCAAATTTTAAAAATTCTGTTAGTCCATAACATATTGAAAACACTACATTGACACATTTAATAAATCAACGATTACGTTTTATTGTTCAGTACAACATTAGGTCCATAACATCATTCTTCTTTCGCTGTCAAAAACACTTCATAATGTAGCAAGATATAAATAAATTGCTGTACGATATTTTAAAGACACCTCACGGCTCACACCTACGTAAATACTTGGTGAGACATTGTCCCTGTCAAGATGTGCTTAGAGACTAAAATTTGAGTAAAACTTATAACTTCGAAATCAGTTGCTTATCGCGTCAATAATTTTTTAATTTTGACTTAAACTTCTATTTATAAACATCCTAATCACATTTCGTATAATAATGTTAGATCATCATACTTCGTTTGCGGGAAATTGAAATGTAAAATAAATAAAAATTTTGAGCTTGACAATAATTTAGAAATGCAATAGCGTTGAACTAAGTATCCTATAGTCCCTATAAAATGTTTCAATTCTCTACTACTTATGGAACTAAGAACACTGGATAAGGCCTAAATAATTAACCTATTTCTAGCAAAGATAGGAAGACATGCACTGTATATCTTTCATACGCTACTCTGGGCACACTGGTTGCAAGCAACAGACGGCTTTAGCGTATTGTTTATGAGGATTGAGAAACATTTCAGTTTCATTCGTAGGTTCTTTCTGATCCTCTACCTTAAGTTTACTGTAGAAGCAACAGAAAATCTTTACTTCAGATGAAAGGAAATAAGGGAGACAGGAAAATCATGAGTCCTCGAGGCTGTAATCCGGATTTCGCTCCCAGACGACCGCAAACAGGCTGGCAGGAAATGTATTACCTAATTGCTGCACAGTGGAAATAAGAGTCAGGCCTACTATCTCCAGTCCTAGGCATATGACATTTCCTTTACGTGCAACACAGTTTATGATAATGGTATGATAATCGACCCCACCATCAGGTTTGAAACGTATAAAGGACAGCCTGAAGACGTACATGAGGAGAAACGAGCAATCTACGTTCCAACCATCCCGTATTATAAAGATAAATACCAACTTCACGATATCAGTGTTACGGGATTGATGTTTGGAGCAAGAGGAACGATACCCAACTTCTCTTCTCAATTCTGTAAGACCCTAGGACTGCACAAATCTTTTCTGAACGAACTGGCCCTCCTCATAATTAAAGAGTCAGTCAAACTTTTACGGAACCTCCTATATGGACTCTAATTCAGTGTGTGTGGAAAAAAATTGACGCACCATTATCATTTTTTCTTTTTCCTTCTTAGCTTTCATTGATTCTTTACTTGAATTTTTTTTTTCTTCTGTAAACTGCCTTTGTTTGTTTGCGTATTTGTTTGCCTTTTTTCTTACTCTTTTAGCTCTCATCTTCTATTTTGTTCTTGTATTGTTTTGTATGCTTTGTCTAATGGCAGCCTCTAATTTGAGGAAGCTCTGATAAATAAATCAATAAGATATTGAAATGTGAAAATACACAGTTGTACTGTATATATATATATATATATATATATATATATATATATATATATATTTGAACACTAGCCGTACCCGTGCGCTCCGCTGCACCCGTTATTAATAAATATAAAGTAATTACATAATTAAAATAGGACATTTGATCCAGGGAATATTCATGTTTGATAGAAGGATAAATCGTTTAATATGTTACTTAATTTAAATTATATTTAAATAATTAAAATGGAATCATTTTGGTCCACAGAGCACTCATTTGGTGCAGTGACAATTCCTTTAACCTGTTTCTTAATTTTTATTACATGCATCCATAGTTCAATGAACATTGACATCATTTAGATTTAATGTGTATACTTTATTTTACTTGTTATAGGTTTCCATTGAATTATGGTAATAACTTAATTTTAACTCTTGTTTTCTACGTATTCAGTAAATGGCGCTTGGCCCACTATGGTTCTGAACCCTTCAAATAACCTAAATAACTTAAATTATATTATATTATATTATATTATATTATATTATATTATATTATAAGTGTGTTGATAACGGATGTACCCCGATAAGTAAGTTTTCAATTTGTTATGGGGGCTCTTGAATCTCACTCAGGAGGAACAAATTTTATTTTACAACAGGGCAACATAATCTGCTTGGCTCATTATCCAAATTTTTTGCATTGCATTTAATGCATATGTATTTTATGTATTTTAGCTCGATTCAATTGAGCATAGTTAAAATTTGGATTATAAAATAATGAAATGCTAAGCTAACGTATTATTACTGCATACTAAATCAATACACTCTCATTGGTCGTTAATTCTCTGAGATAAACATTATTTTAAGAAATACAGGAAACGAATACAGTACACAGAATAGCCTATCAAGTTTTCTGTGCATAAGAAGCTATTTTAATCTTACCTGTCCTCAATTCACTCAGAAATTACTGTAATAACATTATAGCAATATGTCCATACAGAGAAACTACACTTTCCAATGGTGAAATAATAATTAATTATACAAATCGGTTAATTTAGCTTCCGATATTGCTCCATACGAACACAGAAACATTTTCTGTAGGCTATGATTCATAGCTTTCGATTGTTGTTGACCAAGGCCCCTTATAGACGAAGTCATTTGTTTATTTCATTACACGGCCTTAGATGGCAGTTATTTTAATTTTAGAACTCATTTATCTCATTAAATATCAGTCCTATCAAATTTTTTCAAAGAATAAAACTTATCGGAAATGATGTTTGGAGAAATGTTTGTTATGTAACATTTTTCATACAAAATCAATAATAAGCGAGATATTTCGATTTATTTAATTCAGGCCCCCTTATAACCCCCCTTTTAAATAATGTATTTTGAATGCCATATAACCTATAATCTAAGTTACAACGAACTTAATTTATATTCCAATTTTCATCGAAATTCGTTCAGCCATTATCGCGTGAATAGGTAACAAACATACAGACAAACAGACAGACATACATACAAACATAAATGTCAAAAAAGCGATTTTCGGTTTCAGGGTGGTTAATTATATATGTTAGGACCAATTATTTTTGGAAAATCGAAAATTACCAGAAAAATTTCGGCTACAGATTTATTATTAGTATAGATTCCAGAAATATGCGATAATTTCTTGTTTGTATGTGTGTGTGTGTATGTATGTATGTATGTATGTATGTATGTATGTGTGTGTGTGTATGCGTGTGTATTTATGTATGTATGGTATATATGTGTAGGTTTTTAGGTATGTATGCACGTACTAATACGTATGCTGGAGAAATATTATATGGTATATTATTTCCGGTTTTTACTGAAGATTCCGTTACCATTTCTTCGCATTAGCTTGAGCTTGATATCACATTGAATCTTTGAAAACTCGTTACGCTGAGGTGCCAAATGTTATGGATTGTCCGAAATGAAATTATTACTGATATTTCCCTACTATTTCGGCATTAAATTCTCAGGGAAAATTATTATGGAAAATGTGAAATAATCGTGTATATAGACCTACACATACTACTGGGTGTTCAGTTCAAAATGTGTCATGGCTCGCTGTATGTCGTCATATGGCTAGCCGATGAGCCTAGAGAATTCAATCTTCCTACACTTCCGCAGAGGCGTATTACCTAAATGCGAGAGAAGTTGCCTAGCAAGTACGGCGTTCATTCTGAAGATTACTTACCGATACGTACGGTAACGCCAGTAGTGGCAAGAATGTGAACTGTTTGGAAACACGTACTGAAGTGAGTTTTTTTTTTCTTACTGTCGGAATATGGGGAGAGGGTTAAGACGATTACTTACGTATTTGTTAACATTAACTTCGACGGTCAACATGGACACGGAGCATTTTGATTTGTGTTGTGGAATGTTGCCGTACGCAATCGATGATAACAAATACCCTGCGTACGACTTGCCCGCGCAAAACACAGTTCGAAAGAGGTTATGGTAGCACACAGACTTTACAGACTGCCATCTGTTGCTACGACATTCAAGTTATACCGTACACTTTCTCAAGTTCAGATTGAACGCCTTGATTAATAGGCAACTTCTCTGACATGAAAGCTGAAACTCGCTTCAAATCGCTGACTCACAACAGTGACGTCATGACACACTTTGAAATGAACACCCAGTAGTTTACGTGATTTTAAAACAAGGCACAGTCATATAACGCTGAAATGTAGCCTACAACAAAATATGTTGTTATGTTTCCGTGGTTACCAAGTATTCTGTCTTTACGTTGCATGTAATATGTTCCATCGTGAATGGTGATAAACCTCCTTTATTTTACGATTACATTCCTACGTTTTCATTGTAAATGTGACATAAGACGTGCAATTAGAAGTTGAGTTCAAGTTTGCGTCTGAGTGAACAATTCAGACAATCATAAAACAGGAGTTTCAGAGTCAAAGTATGATCGAGAATTTAATCGCAATATACGAGTACAGTAGATCTATCGCTTATCTTCCAGCGCATTTTCTACACTCAAAGGAACAAAGTAGCCTATTCGAGGTGCGAACCTGAATGGATCCGTACGAATTAGCCCATTGCGCGCCTTTTAGTCTGATGATGTGATGATTGTTCCAGTCCCACAGGTGAAAGTTTTGTGGAATTCATGAATCCGATGCTGACAGCGGGTCATTCTGCCAAAGCCCTGACAGATACAGGTCTCATCCCCAAACTCTTAAATCTAATCTTATTATCGAGCGTTGATGATACAGAAGACGGAAGTGGGAGTGCCCCAGGAAATCTTTTGAAATATCTGTTTGTGCATCAGGGATCGAACTGGGGCGCCTCATCGCACTGCAAGACCTGCTTGCATGCGCGGGGTAATGCGACATTGGAAAATAAAGCTGCAATCAACCAACCAATCTGCATTCAGTCTGAGAATTAGCAGCCATATTCAATGACAGCGAATGAAAACAAAACATATTGCCTGACAACACAATCGACTGCTCTCCACAATCCATTCATTCAGTCGACAAAGCCGGCGGAAACCGATAGAACTGTTATTTGTAACTTATAGGCCGCAGTCCTCGTCCTAATGTTTGAACTTAGTCAAACCGCCATGTTTACGTTTTTGTTCTGGTCCTGAATTGCACCTTCAGTGTTACAGCTTTTAGTTATTTTTGCATCTATAGTTATTTTTAATGCTATTTTTCACTTCTGTTGAACACCACCTATTGAATTTATTGTCATATATTGCGTCAGTAGAGGGAATTCATCCATTCGTAGGGTTCTGCCCAAGGGCAGGTCTCTCACTCCAAACCCTACATTCTCCAATCTTTCCTATTTTCAGCCTTCCTCTTAGTCTCCTCTTATGATTCTCATATCTTAACATTGCCCATCATTCGATATCTTCTACTGCCAACTCTTCTCCCGGTTACCACTCCTTCCATTGTATCCTTCAGTAGGCAGTTTTTTCTCAGCCAGTATCCAGCCAATTCCCTTTTCTCTACCTGATCAGTTTCAGCATCATTCTTTCTTCACCCACTCTTATCAACACAGCTTTATTTCTAATTTTCTCTGTAGCTACATTTCACATGTTCCGTTTTTCATATCCACATTTCAAATCCGTCTAGTCGTTTCTTTTCATTTAGTTGTAAGATGTTTCTCCACATACAATGCCACGCTATACAAAGCACTTCACTAGTCTCTTCTTACTTACTTGCCTACTTACTTACTTACTTACTTGCTTTTAAGGAACCCGAAGGTTCATTGCCGCCCTCACATAAGCCCGCCATCGGTCCCTAACCTGAGAAAGATCAATCCAGTCTCTATCATCATATCCCACCTCCCTCAAATCCATTTTAATATTATCTTCCCATCTACGTCTCGGCCTCCCCAAACGTTTTTTTTCCTCCGGCCTCCCAACTAACACTCTATATGCATTCCTGGATTCGCCCATACGTGCTACATGCCCTGCCCATTTCAAACGTCTGGATTTAATCACTAGTCTCTTCTATAGTTCTTTTTCGAAAGGTCCGCAGCATAAGCTCCTCTCAGCCGGCAGAGACGCTTCTCTGTCCATCCAGAGTTGCGCTCGGGCGTGGGTTCGATTCCCGCTTGGGCTGATTACTTGGTTGGATTTTTTCTGAGGTTTTTCCCAACCGTAAGGCGAATATCAGGTAATCTATGGCGAATCGTCAGTCTCATCTCGCTATCATCAATCCTATCGACGCTGAGTAACCGAATAGTGTTGATACAGTGTCGTTAAATAACCTACTAAAATGCTTCTTTTGCTATTAAAAGCTTCATTTGTCATTGCTATTCTCCTTTCCACTTCATGACAGCAACTCATGTTACTACTTATAGCACATTGCAAGTATTTGAAGCTATTCTCTTTTTCTACTGCTGCATTAAGAATCACGTTTACCTTCTTTATTTTTCTTCCGATAACCGTGAAACATGAAGCTAGAGATTCGAAAGACACTATATTTAGTTTCATACAAATAACGGAGTAAAAATAGCCTAATTAGTTTTCGAACGCTTACCACTTGATCCGTTAAATCTAAAGTAAGCAAGTTCGCAGACTTGTGAGGGTGATGGATTTTAAAGGACGTTGAGGTCTTAGAATGACTTCTTCTGTGTGTACCTGGTTATAGGTGTACGGTGTAAACAGATGCAGGGCTACAGCAATATTTGCGAGCCTTTCCTCGCCCAGGTAGCATTTGCACGTTCAATATTCCCTGCAGTTCAAATCGACGTTGAACAAAATACTACTATGACTACTACAGTGCAACCTCTCCGAAAGATCACCCCTAGAATCTATGTAAGAACCCAATCAAGAAACGTATTTTTTGCACCCATTCAAGGACCATCCCTCTCTCCGACCATAGAGCCGCCCTTGAATAGCCGTTTTCTTAATGTTTCCCATATTTCAAAGTTAAAGTATAGTATTAAAATTTTACAATGCGTTAAATAAGTTCCGAGATCTTAATTAAAGTACTGTATTATATTTTCCAAGTTAAAATGAAATTCAATAACGTTGTTAACTATTCTTGCTGAATGGCAGATCTTTGAATCCCCTGAGGAAAGTTGAAACTTCTAGAAACATAGAGATTGTTGTTAATAATAATAATAATAATAATAATAATAATAATAATAATAATAATTTATTTAGCCTGGCAGAGTTAAGGCCATACGGCCTTCTCTAACACTCAACCAGAAGTAAAACTGCGTTACAAAAAAACACTACAAATTTACAAAGTAAACTACAATTTTACACACAAAACTGATTAAGATAATAATAATAAAATGTACACAACAAGTAAGTAGAAATCAGACATAATATATAACATACAGATAGAAAGAAAAAAGCATAATGAAATGTGAACAGCAGGTCAAAATAAATTAGACATACAAAGTATAAAAAAATAAGTCAATTATTGATAATAATAATAATAATAAATAAGAATAGTAATAATAAATAATAATTATAAAAATAAGAATAGTAATAATAATAATAATAATAATAATAATAGTAGTAGTAATAAAATAGTGCAGTACAAATCATACAATGAATACAATATTTTTAAGTACACACAGTAAGGAAAATTATGATTATGTATAGCTCAACTTATCACATTATAGATATACCATTATCGGAAAATATGAAAACAAAAATATAAAATAAGTTAAATATCACTAGAACATAAAAAATGTGAATACGTGGAAACATGCAATACAACACTAGTCATAATAGTAAGTTAGTTTGGCAACTCGTCATAAGATAATTTTCTAACTTGGATTTGAAAGATTTCAATGTTCGGCAGCCCTTGACTTCAGGCGGCAGAGAGTTCCAGTGACGAGAGGTAGCAACAGTGAAAGATGAGGAATACAGAGATGATGTGTGAAGTGGAATTTCTAGCGTGTTATCGCGTTGTGATCGAGTATTAAGGATTGTTAAGGGTTGTGACCGTTGCACACGTCATTCAAGGGTCTGGCTGCTTATCACGTGTACGTTATTTGTTTCCTTGTGTAACATTTTAATTTCTTCTGGCATTGTGTACAGTTGTCACGAGTAAAAACGTGTTCAGTAAAATGAAAAGCGTGTTATCGTTGTTAGGGGATAAAATTGTTAAAAAAATCTCTATACAACTTATTATTAATAACGAACAACACATTTTAAGTTATTTTATTTTATATACATACAGTAGTTTAACTAATTATTTGTGTAAAAAAAGTTTTCACCTATTAAGTAACCGCCTGTCTATAAGACCAATTTTATACAGAATTAATACAGGTTTCAATATTGTGACAGCGACGTGAGATTCGAACTCACGACCAGCGTCCCGCAAGAAAGCAGATTGCGCGGGCTTCACGGAGCACTAGGGACGGCGCGCGGTGGGGAAAGGGGAAAGGGCCTACGCGGCGAGAGAGTGGAGAGAGAGTGCGCGCGCATCTGGTGCTGGTAGAGAGGAGAGGGCTCTGGATTTTTCTGGAGTGCCATCTCTAGAGACACGTGGAACTTTCGAGGCTACGTCGCTGTGGTTATAAATTACGGGCGCGAAGGAACGACAGTCCAGTCATTCATGATTAGTTAGTTGCAGTTGCAGTCGTTGATAGTTTTTGGACAGCAAGCCAGTCTTGTGTACCGGAGTTCGGCTCGAGTGTGCGTCCGCAACTGTTTCAGCATCCGAAGGCCTGAGTTCGAGTGCAGTGGACCGCAGTTGGAGGGACCTGAGTTCGAGTGCAGTGGACCGCAGTTGGAGGGACCTGAGTTCGAGTACAGTGAACTGTCTCTGAAGGTCTGTGGTTCGAGATACGGTGAACTCGAGTGACTGAGCTAGAAGAACTGTGAACTGAGAACTGATAGTTCTGATTTGTAAATAGTGCTTTGTAAATATTAGTTAAGATTAACAGTTCATTGTTGTTTGTAATAGTCCAAGTAAATTGTCATTGTCGTTGGTGGAGTGCTATAACGAATACTGTGTTGAGTGAAAATCCAATTGTTGACGAGATCGTTTAAGGCGAATTGTAGAAAGGAAGTATTGTTGGAAGAATAAATCCTATTGTTGTGTGGAAATAAACTCACAATATATTAATATTACTGCTACTGTTAGCAATGCAAGTATGACATTCCGAACATTATTATCTACATTTTTCACCAGTGCATATACCTCTTGTCTTTAGTAAGTACTTATAATGTGGCATGAGTTTAATTCTATCTTCGATAAAAATGAAGACGTCACACAAATCCCAAACATAATTGGCATCGATCTTGGCGATGTCAACTAAATTCAGTGACAACAGACGTAGGTACTCAAGAACAGCGAATTGTGAGGGGAACTTGAATTCCTCTAATAATACAACTACAAAAGCCTTTTCATCGTTCTTTCTGTATCAGGAAAATTAATCTCTAATTTCTCTGAGTTCTCATCCGTTGTATTGTGTATTGGGTTGTGCTGTTCATTCCTACAGCCTACGAATGTCCTTACAACTCTAATGAAGGACAGGTAGACTGCTCCTATTGTAAAGGTATCCTCGAAATAATGATAAAGAAACCCAATACTCTGTGTCAGGAAATTCCATCACAACATGAGAAAGAATACAGACTTCATGAGCAGTGCAGTCCTTTGTTTGCAACAGTATCTGTGCTCATATCGTTATCGAAGACAAAACTATTTATACTTTGTGTCAAAGAGAAATTCGTTATGTGCAGACCATTTCAGCATTCCATATGATTTATTTATTACGCATTACAATCATTTTAGTTATGTTTTGTTAGTTTTAACTTGTCTTAAATTATGTGAGAGTACTTTACTTAATTATTTTAGGTTTAAGGGGGCTCATACAGTAGCGGTGCTGCAGATTGTAAACCTTTCACAAAATTTTAAATATCTCAGAGTTAATCAATCCTCATTTTTTGTAAAAGAATAAGTGGTATTTGGACCTTTCATTTGGAATCAACAAATTTATAATTATCAAATTAATTTATTACTTTTATTTACATAATTTAAAGAAAGTAATTTGCTGCTACATAAGAGAAAAAACATAGTATCTCCCCAACCAATTGTCAAATTCTACGTTTGTTTTTTGTTTCTGACTCCAGAAATGCAGTGTTAGAGGATGGACCACAGTGAACTTCCTATGTTACAAAGTTTTTGAACTATACTTTTTTAATTTTGTGATAAGGAAAAAAATCATTTTTATTTTACATTATTTACTTAAAATTTATATATTTAGGCTTATATCTCTACAAATGTGGTACATATCCTCTAGAGTTTAAATGGCTATAGATAACCTGAAATTTGAAACAATTTGGACAATTAGTTCAAGAGATATCATGTTTTTAGTTTGAAAAATAGCAGCAAATCATTTCCTTTAAATTTTGTAAATCAAAATAATGAACTGTTGTGATAATTATAACTTTATTGATGCCAAATGATAGGCCCAAATACCACTTATTTGTGTACAAAAAAAATGAGAAAAATCCACTGAATTACCTCTGAGATATTTGAAATTTTGTGAAAGATTTACAATCTGTAGCACCGCAACTGTATGAGTCCCCTTAATATACCGTCAACTGGAGTGACTTTGTGTCATTTTCAGCACCTTTTTCCTCTTAAAATATTTTTATTGTGTGAAAAGTATTTTTGTAAATTTCTAGAATGTTATTCTCGAACTGTTTAAGAATCAGGTAACTGCACAGAATGGTGACTCTGATCCAAAGCCTGACCACAGTATAAGAAGAATCAGTAGGGACAACTCTTGTCGGCACCTTTGATGTTGTTGGTACTAAATTCAAGCTCAGTAAGGTCTAGTTCTCAATGAATCCAAATATGTCGCTAGTATCAATCCATTATCAAAATATTAGTAAAATATTTATTTATTTATTTTATTGGTCAGTAATACGAATAATCTTGTATGTATTTATCTATCATTAATATTATGTCGCTAAGAAATCAAAATACTTATATCCATTGTTGACGTTCATGTTCGGACTTCACCGCAACGGACGCCATGATGTATTATGTTGTACTTGGATCAATTTTACCAACATAAGCCTCAAACAGACTTGAACGTTAGCGTCAATTAGTGAATATTTTCATGATGATTGCATACGGAAATAATTATTATTATGGTTATATTGCCATTCCTTTGCTCATGTCTTTAAAATTGTTAAAAGATGAGTAATGAATGTTTTCAGTTAATATTAAATTATGCCAGCCCTGTCGTAGCTGGAGATCCATCTGGTGGCGGTTCCAGATAATACACCCGGTTTCGTGACATGCGCACTCAGAATTTGTTCCCACGAAATGGCTTAGGTGCCTTTACTGTATGGTCTCTATACTGTGGACTGACAGTTTCAATTTCAATGTGTGATAATAAGATTACATGTAGTCAGAAACAGAATTTCTGAACACGATCCAGCTTCCTGTTATCTTGGTAACATTTCACGATATTCTTCTGGCAGTACACCTGAATTCAACAAGATGGATGCTACAAACAGTAGACTGTTGTATCATTTTGCATGAAATCGCAGAACGATAAGCAAGCACATATAAGTATTTCAAACATAAATGTCAATTTTATGTGGAATTTTAAGTTCTTGTTAACATTAAATATGTAAAATTATATGCAGAAGATAGTAATAGCAAGGTTTGTTTGTAAATGAAGCTACAATGATCTTCCACAGGGGTGTCACAGATGTTCCAGTGTCAGGTTTTGGTGAAATAAAAAGTTCACATTTGAATGAGTATTTTTGTTGATATTATTCCAGAAAAGTTACAAGAACCTGGTATTTACAATCTAGTGCCAATAGAGTGTCAACTACAGGGGGTGTCAAGTATAAGGCCAGTTTCAAAACTTCTGTTCCTAAGACTGACGGAATTTGTTGTCCTCCAAAGTAATCATTTTAGATCGTCTGTTTCAATAAATTAGTCCACACCTTTGGAGTAACGGTCAGCGCGTCTGGCCGCGAAACCAGGTGGCCGGCTTCGAACCCCGGTCGGGGCAAGTTACCTGGTTGAGGTTTTTCCGGGGTTTTCCCTCAACCCAATACGAGCAAATGCTGGGTATCTTTCGGTGCTGGACCCCGGACTCATTTCACCGGCATTATCATCTTCATTTCATTCAGACGCTAAATAACCTAGAAGTTGATACAGCGTCGTAAAATAACTCAATAAAATAAAATTCAATAAATCATTTTCTTGTATTGCTCTCTCTGAATTTCATAAACTCTTATCACATTCAATAAAATACCTTTCCTTAACATTTTTATCTGTACCGGTGTTTGATATTACAATTTGATCATTAATTTTGATCCTGTCACATGAATATTTTTGTTACTGTGAGGTTCATTGCTAGTAAAAATAACTTTTTTTTGTTGATCAGGAAATTAAAAAATCTCTACTTTCACTGAAATCACTTCGTTTCATAATTGCAAAGACTGTTTTTAATAGAATACTTAGTTTTCCTTATATATTCCTAATTTAGCTAAGGGCTCGCTATGCTTCCACCACGCCCTTCAAGGGAAAGAGAGACGGTGATTATTCAAGACGAAGCTACAGGAATTGCAGGTAGGCTATTTAATGTCAGGACAGGGATGATAATGACAGTCCTACCCAGGCTCTAGTGATACTTCAAATGACAATTCAGGATACAAGGTGGAAGAAGGAAATGCAGTAATAAGCTGTGGTCAAACAATTCCTTCTCCGGAATATGTATGATAACTCTTTCTTGTGTTAAATTTTAACGTAACTTGTTAACATGTTTCGACCTATTTTGGGTCATCTTCAGAGCTGGTCGTTGTTGGTCTTGGCGCCTCTTGTTTCCTGTGTGGGTGCGTTCGTAGTGTAGAGTCAAAGAGTGTGTGTGTTTTGAAATTGAGTTGTATGTTGAGAATATCGTTGGGGTGTGTTTTCGTGTGTCTGTATATTTCATATTGTTCTAGTGTGTTGAGTTTCTGGCTTTTTGGTAGGATGTGCAGTATTTCCATGTCTGTGTTGATGTCTCTGTAGGTGTGGTTGGCATTTGTGATGTGTTCTGTATATGTGGAGGTGTTTTGTAATTTTGTTATGTTATGCAGAACACATCACAAATGCCAACCACGCCTACAAAGACATCAACACAGACATGGAAATACTGCACATCCAACCAAAAAGCCAAAAACTCAACACACTAGAACAATATGAAACATAGGCCTACAGACACACGAAAACACACCCAACGATATTCTCAACACACAACTCAATTTCAAAACACATACACTCTTTGACTCTACACTACGAACGCACCCACACAGGAAATAAGAGGCGCCAAGACCAACAACGACCAGTTCTGAAGATGACCCAAAATAGGTCGAAACATGTTAACAAGGTAGGCTACGTTAAAATTTAACACAAGAAAGACTTATTATACATATTCCGAAGTGATACAGTGTTAAAAGTTGTATAATCAAGATGTATAATACCTTCTCCCTTAAAAAAACATACACATTTTTGGCCTCAGAAAACAAGCACACCTAACAAAATAATTAAGAGAATATTATGTCAGTTGTGACATCTGATGAGTGGAAAAAATATCATGCAAAGAATACAGAAGAGAAGGATCGTATAGACAAAGACAAGGAAGAAAGGCGAAAGAAAAGGGAGAAAAAACCAAGGAGACAAGGGATCAGAAAAAGATGCTACCGATAAAGGAGGAGTTTGTAGTACAAGAAGCCACATTTAAATTCTCCGGATTCAAACCCGTGTTGCCTCAAATAGTTGCCGACTGTTTTGTTTTCCCTAATATAATTTATAATGAAGGTTTCCTGATTTTTTCCAGTTGTTAGATCACACTCTTCGCCTCAGCATGTACTAGTCAATAATATGGCCGGTTTGAATGAGAATTGGATTACGTCGCAGTGGATTGGATGCTTTTCATCCTCAGCCCTCCGGCGGAATATGTACAAATCGAATCAAATATTGAACAGAAAAAAAGTTTCGTCCAGGAAAGTAATTCCAACAAGACACACAATATCAGGAGTATCGGGTTTTTCGTCAGTGATGGATTAGCCGATATGAGTGTGGGAAGCATGTGTAATCAGTTTCCGTCAGGTTACGTACCCAGCATTCCTGAATGGAACTGGAGCATGAAATTAATCGAGCACACTAGCTGTAAGAGTGGATGCGTTTAATTGATTTCATCTCATGCACCGCTACTACTTTAGAATGCTAAATACAATCCATTTGTCAACATCGGCCTTCGACCCGACAAACGAATCCTAACACCTCTTCGGTGTAAAGTTGTAAATTATAGCTCATACAGTTACATTTTAAACTACTTTTAGAAGCATTAAGTTAAATTAACTTTCACTGTGGCTCAAGCTGAAACGCTAATTACAGCCATAAATCCAGGCAGTCCGTAATCAAAATTCAGGATTTCGGAGAAAATTTAACTTGTTGCTATTCCTACTCCAGTGAGACATGTTTGTCCCATGTCCTACGTGTCAGCAATAGGGTTCGGATTTTTGGGATCCTTAAGGACTATTTTAGCCTTCCTTAAATTTTTATAAAAATTGTAATACATGATCCAGTATTACGCAAATAACGAAATCTATACTAATAATAAATCTGTAGCCGAAATTTTTCTGGTAATTTTCGATTTTCCAAAAATAATTGGTCCTAACATATATAATTAACCACCCTGAAACCAAAATCGCTTTTTTGAAATTTTTGTTTGTATGTGTGTCTGTCTATCTGTATGTATGTTTGTTACCTTTTCACGCGATAATGGCTGAACGGATTTCGATGAAAATTGGAATATAAATTAAGTTCGTTGTAACTTAGATTATAGGCTATATGGCATTCAAAATACATTATTTAAAAGGGGGGTTATAAGGGGGCCTGAATTAAATAAATCGAAATATCTCGCTTATTATTGATTTCTATGAAAAATGTTACATAACAAATGTTTCTTTAAAAGTCATTTCCGATAAGTTCTATTCTTTGAAACATTTTGATAGGACTGATATTTAATGAGATAAATGAGTTTTAAAATTAAAATAACTGCCATGTAAGGCCGTGTAATGAAATAAACAAATGACTTCGTTTATAAGGGGCCTTGGTCAACAACAATCGAAAGCTATGAATCATAGCCTACAGAAAATGTTTCTGTGTTTGTATGAAGCAATATCGGAAGGTAAATTAACCGATTTGTATAATTAATTATTATTTCACCATTGGAAAGTGTAGTTTCTCTAGATGGACATAATGCTATAATGTTATTACAGTAACTTCTGAGTGAATTGAGGACAGGTAAGATTAAAATAGCTTCTTATGCACAGAAAACTTGATAGGCTATTCTGTGTATTCGTTTCCTGTATTTCTTAAAATAATGTTTATCTCAGAGAATTAACGACCAATGAGAGTGTATTGATTTAGTATGCAGTAATAATACGTTAGCTTAGCATTTCATTATTTTATAATCCAAATTTTAACTATGCTCAATTGAATCGAACTAAAATACATAAAATACATATGCATTAAATGCAATGCAAAAAATTTGGATAATGAGCCAAGCAGATTATGTTGCCCTGTTGTAAAATAAAATTTGTTCCTCCTGAGATTCAAGAGCCCCCATAACAAATTGAAAACTTACTTATCGGGGTACATCCGTTATCAACACACTTTTTATATAATATAATATAATATAATATAATATAATATAATATAATATAATATAATATAATATAATATAATGTAATATGATATAATATAATATAATATAATATAATATAATATAATGTAATATAATTTAAGTTATTTAAGTTATTTGAAGGGTTCAGAACCATAGTGGGCCAAACGCTATTTACTGAATACGTAGAATACAAGAGTTAAAATGAAGTTATTACCATAATTCAATGGAAACCTATAACAAGTAAAATAAAGTATACACATTAAATCTAAATTATGTCAATGTTCATTGAACTATGGATGCATGTGATAAAAATTAAGAAACATGTTAAAGGAATTGTCATTGCACCAATGAGTGCTCTCTGGATCAAAATGATCGCATTTTAAATATTTGGATGCAATTTAAATTAAGTAACATATTAAACGATTTATCCTTCTATCAAACACGAATATTCCCTGGATAAAATGTCCTATTTTAATTATGTAATTACTTTATATTTATTTCTAACGGGTGCAGCGGAGCGCACGGGTACGGCTAGTAATTAATAATATAAAACAGACCAACTTACTTGTTTTACTGATTAGAGAACTAAATAACTGTGTTGATCACAATATATGACAAGCCACATATCTATGCTCTAGAGCAGCGATGGGCGTTTGAGTGCATGTGCCCTCCGTGCGCACGGGGCATTCCAAGTGCAGCGCTGCAGCGTGCCAGCAGCTATAACAGATCTTACAGCTTTAAATGAGCTAAATTTAGGACTTCAGGGAAAAGAAATTCTTAATACACAATTTGCAGATAGAATTGCAGCTTTTAAGGAGAAATTGCTGTTATGGATACGTCGAATGCAACAGGGCGAAATATATCATTTCCCATCCTTATCTAAGCGCATAGAATTTTGAACAATGAAAATTTCGAAATGTAACCATGTATTCTATCCGGTCTATTAGAGGAATTTACATCAAGGTTCCACGATTTAGATTGCCTGGAAATGGATTTGTGTATTTTTGCTACATGTTCCGATTCCAACTGATTATTGATAACGTCACCCCTTCATTATAGTGTGAATTGATTGACCTGCGATGTGATCGAGAGATGCGAGCGAAATATGATTCAAGGTCGAGTCTTATGCAGTTTTATGACGGATTCCCAAGAGGACGCTTTCCCAATCTGCATAAGCTGTGTGAGAAAGGTTTGTGTTTATTTGGTTCCGCTTATAGATGTGAACAGTTATTTTCTATTACGAAAATAAACAAATCTCAAACAATAAATGATGGGCTTTTAACGGCAGTTCTTGTGCTAATATAGTTTCTCCAAATCTTGAGAAATTGAGGAATATGAATTAATGTGCAACAGACATGCTTTGTTTTGTGTTTAAGGAAGTGTTTCATTACTTTGTGTTCTTATTTAGTTTGGTAGAATAACATTTTCTTTTGAGACATACAGTACGTGCCGCAACTTGAATAAACCGGTTTTCGTGCACTCTATAAGCAAACTTCTCTCGTAGTGCACCGTGCAAGCACAGAGTGCATAATTCTGCCCAACCCTGCTCTACTGTAAATATTTTTCTATTTTCTATCAAGAATGCTTTATAGCATAGCCTACTTACTTTCTAACACCTGTCGGACTTGAATAATTATCTCATATATTGGGTCTAAGTGTATGGACTCGTTGCCAATCCGAGCCAAGGCAAGTAATAATGTCATCGTATGGAATAGTAGACCGATATTTCGTAAAAGCAAAACGTTTAATCTGGGAACAAAACTGAAAATCAGTTAAAATTATCCATATATATATATATATATATATATATGTATATACACACACACACACACACACACACACACACACACACATGAAGACTGCAAAAGGGGTGAATGTCGAATTTATTTCATTTTGCAGGAAATGAAATTTAAACTTTGGCATCCCCCTTTTTTGTGTTGTTCGTCAACACGATGTATGTATGTATTTATTACACTGCAAGTGGGCAAGCACCCGGTGGCAATGGTATACACAATATAAACAATACACAATACAATTACAATACACAATACAATTATACAATACACAATACAATTATGCAATACACAATACAATAAGAATACACAATACAATTTAACACAATAATAATAAAACATAAAATAACCTAATTTTACAATACAACCTACATATGCATAGGCCCTACATAAGTTTCAAAGTCTTTCACTTTACTCTCATCTCACTCACTGTAGTGGCACTATGACGCAATTCAATGACACTTTAGGACAAATTTCACTGACACTTTAGAACATATTTCACTGACACTCTGTAACACATTTCACTGACACTATAGAACACATTTCACTGACACTATAGAACACATTTCATTGACGCTATAAATTATCACTGATCGGAAATATTCACTGCACTGTAAAACATAACTTCACTGACTCACTTCGCTTCACTGATACAACAGTTCAAATAAGACAAATAATTACACCCTTATGCATACTTATAAACAGAACTACATTTAAGCTAAACATTTTTAGTCTAAGGCCCTCTTACACGCTATTTTTAAATAATTTACAATTCAAACCAAGGAAGTAACTCCTCAGGCTAAATAAAAACATGTCACCTTAAAAAATTAAATGTTAAATGTCACCTTAATTTTAATTTGTACTTTATACACAACTTTTTAAGTTATTCTTGAATCTCCTTAAGGAAGGACAGCCCTCAAAGACCGCTGCAGGTAGGTCATTCCAATCATTTATAGGTCATTCTAATCCATATGTAGATATGGAACTGTCATTTTTCTTGCAGTGCAACAAACTGTACTGTATTCTACTCCCTTCGATCTATAGCACTCAACCTTCATCTCATTTTTCACAAATTTACGACATTTCCCCTTTTTTCAGTGGACTCTTCCGATAACTGAAACCAAACATAGGTACCGTATTTACTGTTAACAGTAAGGAAATGAAAGGAGAAAATGTTTTATGTGTCAGCGAAATAATTAGTTACCATTTATGACGAAAATTAAAATATATAAATAAATACAAACTAAATAATTAAGAGAAGAAAAATTTAAGAGCAGTCAGTTTTTCTGTGTGTGAAGACTATTGTTGAACGAATGAGCTAATGAAGAAATGCATGGATTAATAAATGAATAAATGAGTAACGGAAATGTGGCGATTTAATTTGTTTTGTATTTATTTACATTTCATGGTATTCGTACATACAGAATATGCAACATGTCAAAAAATCTTAATAGCTGTACAAAGTCTTAATTATAGTTGAAATATATACAGAAGAGTTTTACAATATAGGTACTAGTACAACACAAAGAGTTAGTATCGACACTTAATACAAGACAGAAACATTCATGAAGCTCTGTTGAATAGAAGGCGTGAGAAATTAGGCACTTCTTTAATTTGGCCCTAAATAATCTTATGTTTTGAGTTTGATTTTTATATATCCATAGGGAGACTATTAAATATTTTACTGTCATATAACGCACTCCTTTTTGATAGCACGATAGACTTGCCGATTGAGTATGAAAGTCATTTTTGACGAGTATTTATGCTATGAACCGTTGAATTAGATACAAAGTTTTCACGATTACAGTATGTAGTTTATTAATGAAAACATACATTGACAAGCAATATACATTATTTGTAGTTTTTTTTAAATGGTCCTACACGATTCCCCAGATCTGGCACCTACTATTATTCTAATTACTCTTTGTAGTAGGAATATACTTGTTACTATGTGTGGAATTTTCCCATAATATTATTCCAAATTGGAATTGAACGGGTTACATCAGCTGCTCTATGCGGATGACGTGAATATGTTAGGAGAAAATCCACAAACGATTGGGGAAAACACGGGAATTTTACTGGAAGCAAGTAAGGAGATAGGTTTGGAAGTCAATCCCGAAAATACAAAGTATATGATTATGTCTCGTGACGAGAATATTGTACGAAATGGAAATATAAAAATTGGAAATTTATCTTTTGAAGAGGTGGAGAAGTTCAAATATCTTGGAGCAACAGTAACAAATATAAATGATACTCGGGAGGAAATTAAACATAGAATAAATATGGGAAATTCCTGTTATTATTCGGTTGAGAAGCTTTTATCATCCAGTCTGCTGTCGAAAAATCTGAAAGATAGAATTTATAAAACAATTGTATTACCGGTTGTTCTGTATGATTGTGGAACTTGGACTCTCACTTTGAGAGAGGAACAGAGATTAAGGGTGTTTGAGAATAAGGTTCTTAGGAAAATATTTGGGGCTAAGAGGGATGAAGTTACAGGAGAATGGAGAAAGTTACACAACACAGAACTGCACGCATTGTATTCTTCACCTGACATAATTAGAAACATTAAATCCAGACGTTTGAGATGGGCAGGGCATGTAGCACAAATGGGCGAATCCAGAAATGCATATAGAGTGTTAGTTGGGAGGCCAGAGGGAAAAAGACCTTTAGGGAGGCCGAGACGTAGATGGGAAGATAATATTAAAATGGATTTGAGGGAGGTGGGATATGATGATAGAGAATGGATTAATCTTGCTCAGGATAGGGACCAATGGCGGGCTTATGTGAGGGCGGCAATGAACCTCCGGGTTCCTTAAAAGCCATTAAGTAAATAAGTAAGTAATATTATTCCAAAACTCATGGAAGTATGCAAAGTATATTGTTTTATTGTTACTATATCTTAGCAAAGCATGCTGAACTTCAGTAATAACATGCTGTGATCCAGAACTCCAGTTCTGACGCTGTATAACGCTCGTCTGACCATGCGGTCTCTTTATCGATACACATCGATCCTGCTTACGCAGCTACAATCCTTCTCCCCTTGAAGGAGCTTGCAGCTTCAAAACACGAGCAATATATCTTGCAAATAAACTTCCACTCTCTCCTTTCCTCCGTCTAGAGTCCCTATTTCACCATCAGACTCCATCTTGCAATCCCGTTGGTTGCGAGTTACCCAATCCCGTGGGAACCCCGGCTGGAGTGAGGGTCTTATTAAACCCCCGAGGAGCTGCTAGAGATGCAACCACAGCTTGTACCAACCTGGTTTCTCGAGGGCGGCCAAAGAGAATCATTCTAGTAACTGGAGTACGAGAAACAAAACTAGTGTAGCAGTCAGTCCCTTATTACATTGTCTACGCCTTAATGCTATTACAGGCAGTTGGGCTTCCAATTGTATAAATTTATTGTGAG
Source organism: Periplaneta americana (assembly GCF_040183065.1). Lineage (NCBI taxonomy): Eukaryota > Metazoa > Arthropoda > Insecta > Blattodea > Blattidae > Periplaneta > Periplaneta americana. The sequence goes on from NC_091117.1 coordinate 228,144,891, forward strand.
TCAAATTTGCCTCTAGGAATGTGACTGCCAAGTTATGAAGAATTATAGGATGTGTTATTAAGCATATTACGGAATCCTCTACAGATTGCAGGGATTAGAGTTAAATCATATTATTTCCAGTGGAGAACATAATCATACTTTATGCCATAAGGCAGTAACACTTGTCATTGTTCTCTTCGAATTTAATTTTCGCGTTATATATTTTCTAAATTATAGACATCAGCTCAAAGAATTTGAGTGACCACAAGGGTCCTGAATACAATAAACATGTACAATATAATGAGATGTGATACATTAAAGAAAAAAGAAAGTTAATTGTTGAGGGCAAATATAAGTGGATTAATTGAAATAGAGAATTGAAGAGAATCCTTGATAATATTTATAAGGACAGACATTACATAATCAAAAGGAATGTGAAGTTCCTTAAGATAATTCCATGTGGATTTCGAAATAGAACCTCTACTGCCAAACAGCAAACCAATGACGGACCATTGTTTAAGAGGGACATTGTTCTTTTGAGAAAGATAAGGCAAACAAGGTTCATATATGGACTTCTTCTCAATGTCAACTTCGGTGGCCTGATTTAGGTTTCTTTCGAAACGGATAGTAGGGTCAAGAACAAGAGCCCGTTTTAAGCGTACGTTAAATTCGTTATAATCTGTAATTAAAAATCGGCTTGCGCTCTTCAAATACGATGTACTTGGCATTCTTTTCATGTTACCTGTATATTGAATACTATACTTTACTTTCGTTTCATCCTGATCTGTTTTAAGTTTCTAAGTCTTTATATTGCTGTGTGTATTGTGTGGCTTCAATATGCAGACAAATTTGTAAGAAATTTCATTCACTGCATTATTATTAACTTTTGCTTTCTATAGATGCTGTTGACAGGTGTACAAAAATAAGTTTTTGCTTCATAAAGCACTTCTTATTGAGGTTCTGGCTGATATGTGCATCTATTATCAGACAGTACATCTCACTTGGCGATATGTGTCAGAGGAAGAACTGCATCTGAAATCTAATTAGTGTAATAAGTAGCTAGTCAGCGATGTATGCAATGGAGGGAGAAAGGAACTGGTCACCCTACCACATTATCGCCTGGCCTACTTGCCTTATGAGTGATGCCTTATTGGTGTCACTTGTGGGGTCCAGACCTGTCTTCGGACAGTTGACTAAACAACAGTATCGGAAACTCGCGAAAGACAAGGCAATAAAAAAAGAGGAAATGGTGAGAAAAAGTGCAGAAATAGATGTGCTATTAAAAAAATAAATACAGCCACCTCCTTCCAGTTCGAATCCAGATACATTCAGTAATAATGTGGCGAACAGGACCGAAAATGGTGGATCGTGTGGTTTATCTGAGTCAGGCGTTTCAGATATTAGAAACAGTAATAATGACGTGGAATCAATAAAATTATTTCAGTTGATCCGAATGACGCATATAGGGCGAAATAGGGGGCGGAAATATTTTTCTCTGCCTAGAGGCGCCAAGTAACTAGATTCGCCCCGGGATGTGTTCGTTGTACTTTACTTAAAATGATCTTACAGTTTGTCCTATGTTGAAATGTGGGCAGTTATTGCAATTTTTAATTTGTATACTTCAGTTGAATTGTATGAAATAATTTGTTAGCTTCGTCTATGATTATTATCAGGTGCCATTTCTTCCCCTTTTGAGGTTTTAAGACGGCCTGTGTCGTTTGAATGCCTAGTGCAATGTTACATTCTATTGTTTGTTTGGGAATTCCAATTTAAATCATTTCTTACTTTGTCCTTGCGTTGAGTTCTTTTTAGAGCCTGTAATTCAAATTCTGCGCACCGCTACCCCAATCTATTTGGCTTCTCGTTTTCAAAATTTATCCGCATATCATCAGCTAAGTACAAGATCTCATCATAACAATTTACTCATTATACCCTACCACAAGACATCTTTATATTCTTCATCTTATACAGTCAGTTGCTAGAAATTGGAACTCACTTCCGAGTGATGTAAGGGATTGTTGGACAATAAATTCATTTAGGTCAAAATTACATAAATTCTTACTTAACAAATTAATTGCTGATTAATATTTATTACTTATAATGAAACTAACATCTGTCCATTCTTATTATTATCATTAATTTCTCTAAATAGATTTACAAAACCTCTAATGGCAATTAGGCCTACATTAATATTCTCATTATGGAAATATATATATATATATATATATATATTTTTTTTTTCTCTCCCTGTAACATAGTTCTAGTAAACTTATATTAAATTAATTTTCATCATTTTACTAGCTATCTCAAATTAATTATAATTGATTGAATTAAATTCGCTCATACATTAAGTTACTACTTTACCTTACTTACTTACTTAGAAATGGCTTTTAACGAACCCGAAGGTTCATTGCCGCCCTCACATAAGCCCGCCATCGGTCCCTATTCTGTGCAAGATTAATCCAGTCTCCATCATCATACCCCACCTCCCTCAAATCCATTTTAATATTATCCTCCCATCTACGTCTCGGCCTCCCCAAAGATCTTTTTCCCTCCGGTCTCCCAACTAACACTCTATATGCATTTCTTGATTCGCCCATACGTGCTACATGCCCTGCCCATCTCAAACGTCTGGATTTTAAGTTCCTAATTATGTCAGGTGAAGTATACAATGCGTGCAGTTCTGTGTTGTGTAACTTTCTCCATTCTCCTGTAACTTCATCCCGCTTAACCCCAAATATTTTCCTAAGCACCTTATTCTCAAACAACCTATGTTCCTCTCTCAGAGTGAGAGTCCAAGTTTCACAACCATACAGACGAACCGTTAATATAACTGTTTTATAAATTCTAACTTTCAGATTTTTGGACAGCAGACTGGATGATAAAAGCTTCTCAACCGAATAATAATAGGCATTTCCCATATTTATTCTGCGTTTAATTTCCTCCCGAGTGTCATTTATATTTGTTACTGTTGCTCCAAGATATTTGAATTTTCCCACCTCTTCGAAGGATAAATCTCCAATTTTTATATTTCCATTTCGTACAATATTCTGGTCACGAGACATAATCATATACTTTGTCTGTTACTACTTTACCTTATAGGTTTATCTAAATTTAAATAAATATGTAGTCTAGTAGTCGTTAAAACTCAACTGAAGAATATTGCTGGAGAACGTTTTAAGTGTAGTGTAAATATTCGTAATTTAAATATGTATTGTATTGATTAAGGCTGGTTGAGTGGAAGAGAAGGCCTTATGGCCTTAACTCTGCCAGCGAAAATAAAACATTATTATTATTATTATTACTATTATTATTATTATTATTATTATTATTATTATTATTATTATTATTATTATTAATCTTATACCACCCTATTTAAAGGAGTATCCTTGCTTTTAACTTGTTGATTTCATTGGTTTATTGCTTGCATAGGTTACAGAATACAATCAGTCTCGCCTTCGCTAGTGGTGCAATAGTCTGGATCTAGGGTTTCCACGAGACCGACAAATAGAGCACGACGCTGATGACAATTGAAGTACGAAGGGGTTAGGCGCATTCTTCTCTGCAGGCTCACACCACATGTGTAGTATCGCAGTTAACTTGATCAATGGATCCAGGTACAAAGCAAGCAGCGGGATATCTGTTACGCTAGGTGCAGTTTAATATGTGGCTGTGTTGCTACTAGCCTGTGTAAAACTAAATCGAAACTACTGCGGCTTGCTTCCGCTCGGGCTAAATTACGTCGAGTAGAATCGCATCTGTTTATACAGAACTGTATAATGGGCTGATAGCTACATGCACATATTTGTTTGCAATTGGACTTCATGTGTATTACGTCTCCTAGAAGAGTCATGTTCTATGTAGAGCATCTGTCTTTCTCTATTTGTTTTGGCTACTTTTAACATTCCGTATAGATTTTTAGGCTCTTTCTACCTAAACAACGTTATTATTCTCACATTCGAGAAACAACGTTATTATTCTAAAACACAGATATTATACCCTACTGTCTCTCGGCATTTCAAAATATAGTGGGTTCAAGACAAATTAATTCAAATTCAACCTGGATGCATTCTACTATTCACGAAGGCTTGCAGAACCACATCGACAGACGCAGCCCTAGTGATCGCGGGTGTACCACCATTGTTTTTAACAGCCATGGCTAGAGCTGAACTCACTGACGTCAAAAGAAATGGTATATTTTTAGAACAAGAATCTCATTTTCAATCAACTGGTCATCCGAAAGATTATCTCCGTGCATCAAATGGGCTATTCCATATGAAATCGGTCAGTAAAAAACCTCGAATTTTTTTAATACTCTAATTTCTTCCCTATTTATACAAGGTGCTGAGGGGAGTGCATTTTCAAAAATATGCTATCGAAAATCAAACGGTTTTCGTACTACTGAGCGACAAATTTAGCGTATTTTAGAAAAACAAACCTCTTTCAGCGCTCAGAACTCTGGAACCATTTACTGCAGAACATTGAACGGGAGCTCATTTTGAAGCTGACATTTGATAGGTTGTGTTAAGAAGTAATCCTTATTTTTATTGTACACAGAGCGACAGATAATCTGATTTTACTTACTTTTAGGTTTTCTGCCAATTTGTAAAAATGTAAAAAAATATTGAGAAAAATCCTTGCATTATTAAGAGGGATTCGGCATTGTTTGCTTAGTGACTCGGCAATAAGTTTCGAAGGTATTAAGTAAATTATTTTCACACGCCTAGACTTCAACGGCGCAGTACCGCACGCATTGGCCGAGAGCTGAAGATAATCAAGCGTTGGGCGTTATTTTACTTCTGTGTTCATGAAAACTTGTGATAAAGCTAGCGCAGCTATGCGCTACTAGACGAAACATCACGTGTTTGTCTCCTGGCCTTGGTTGTCTCTGCTAGCTCCCGCCTCACAGTCAGCTGGTTAGTTCACGTGCGTACTATTTATTTTCTTTATTTGATATTTTCAATACTTTCTTATCAACGTTGCAGCAGTAAAAAATATGTGTTTATTTGTACTTTCAATGCTTTAAAAATATTAAATAAATACTTTTAAAATATTTTTTCCTTGGCAAAGGCGTCTTAATGAAGAAAAATCTAAATTTCTCCATTTCCATAAAAAGTAAGAAAAACTGTTTACATGTCAATATAAACTTTAATTTCTCAGCATCAAAATAAACCATGATTTTAATTATTGGGTGAAGGGTTTCGGAGCCACAACAGTTTAAAGTTGGAAATTTTATGAAAATACGATAAATTTAAATATTTTTAATTTAAAACTGTGAAGTTCTGATGCCTCAAACTTTGCACAAAGCATTGTATCACAGTCATTCAGGCCTAATCTTTCAAACGTCATTTTAGATCATTAAAACTCTGAGCCTATTGCTCACGCATTGTGTGGCGTTACATACAGCAATGCAGTGCACTTCACTTCTGCACACAGGACATGTTGAGGTAACATCAGCTAGCAAAGGGCAACAACTGGGCGCTGATAGGAGTGCCATTCTCAACAGTACAAGGCCCCGAGTGACGCAGCTTAGGCCTCTGCCCCAATTTGTCACCAAGTGGCTTTCAATTGTTCAGCCTCTTAAAAGGAAAGCTCTGAATCCGCACAGATAATGAATTGAGGGCCTGGGTCCTGAAATGTTCGAGGAGGGACGCCGCCAAAGTATTTTTTTCTCTCATACAATGGGGCACTGTGTGAGACTTGCTTAATGCATGCTTGTATCCTTTCTACCTTGTGTTTTGGATGTAGGACTTGGGGATTTAACATTGTCATAAGAAACCTTTGTTTAAAATCCATGGACAACATTGACATAATGGATGGGGAATTGACAACTTGTAAGACAAGACATCAGGCTTCCGATACGCGAACGGAAGGAAGCATTGTCGCGAAAAAATGTACGACTATGCTCCCAACGAATAAATACTGCAATCAGTGGCGTAGCATGAAATTTTGAGCAGGGGAAGCTAATTCAAGTTGTCTTTCATGCAATATGAGAAAACGTATTACAAAAACATAGTCTTAAAATAAATAGTAGTCAATGTCAAGTCAGCAGTCGAAGATTGGTTGGAACCTCGTAAGTAACACCAATAAGGCATGACCTCAAATGGTACGTAGTAAAATATGATTTCACGGTTTACACATATCTCTAACAAATAGACACGTATACGTATAACATCAGCTCACTCCCTGTCATAGTTAGAGAAATCACAATATTAACGGTCAATAGATACAGTACGTAAGTATGCGTCTGTCTTTTGGTTGTGTCCTTCATTGACAGCAAGGGAGTCGGTCATTTGTATTTTAGATCACACTTTTGTTCGTAAGTCAGTCTTGATAATAGAATTGTCCTAAAAAAATCAAGTAAATTGGTGTCAGGAACTGTTATTTCACACATTATTTATTACATCAGCCACAATGCACACTAACACTTCAACTGAACACAACTGACGAAAAGGGATAACTCGGAAACTACTTATTTTAAATGTTAAAGCTTGCTTCCTGCGAGCCTTGCGACCAGGGTAGTTTAGTTAGAAAGGGATGGAAAATCTGCGGGGTGGGTTACACAGAAGAAACCAGTCTGCTTGGAAGCTGGTGTGTGCAGGCTTCTAGTTTACTGCTGCATCACAAATCATCCTGAGCTGCCGCATCACAATATTTAACGCGTAAATATAAATTCTATTAAAATTATTAAATAATTTTGTCCATAGACTGCAGGTTTATTATTAAATTATTATTAACTGGGGAAGCTGAGCTTTTTAGCTTACATTGACGCTACGCCACTGGTGTCGCGTTACATACAGCAATGCAGTGCACTTCACTTCTGCACACAGGACATGTTGAGGTAACATCAGCTAGCAAAGGGCAACAACTGGGCGCTGATAGGAGTGCCATTCTCAACAGTACAAGGCCCCGAGTGACGCAGCTTAGGCCTCTGCCCCAATTTGTCACCAAGTGGCTTTCAATTGTTCAGCCTCTTAAAAGGAAAGCTCTGAATCCGCACAGATAATGAATTGAGAGCCTGGGTCCTGAAATGTTCGAGGAGGGACGCCGCCAAAGTCTTTCTTTCTCTCATACAATGGGGCGCTGTGTGAGACTTGCTTGCTGCATGCTTGTATCCTTTCTACCGTGTGTTTTGGATGTAGGACTTGGGGATTTAACATTGTCATAAGAAACCTTTGTTTAAAATCCATGGACAACATTAACTTAATGGATGGGGAATAATTGACAGCTTGTAAGACAAGACATCATGCTTCCGATATGCGAACGGAAGGAAGCATTGTCGCGAAAAAATGTACGACTATGCTCCCAACAAATAAATACTGCAATACTGCATCTTCTGCTTCTCGAACTGAAGGAAGCATAGCAATGTAATAAAACTGAGTTATCGCACGTTCATTCGGGTATCGCGGTTGGGAATTGAACTGTAACATAATAACTGATCTGATAAGCTGAGATGCTTGCCTCCTGACTGCCCGCAAACCACAGTAACGCCAGCATTGCTGGAGAATCGCATGACATGTGCGCTGGTTCTCCTGATGGCTATGCTATGCCTGTTCTTGTTGGTTGTTGGTGACACGCACTCAGATCCAACTCTTCGTCGTGACGTCACGCACCACACATCAATTCCACATGTTCCACAGTCAAGGATCCTTGTCATTGACGTAACATCCTATTCAGGATTTATAGTTTATACTAGTGGCTTGTGCAGCAAATACTGCTGCAAACTAAGTTCGTTAGACGTTCAAATAAAAATTTTTCAGATTTATTTTCAATTAAGAATACTTGTCATTTTGATAGTTATTTGCTTCCATAATAATGAAACATACTCCCTCTGAATGGATTTTTTTAGTCCAAATACTTTTTCTTGAACCTATCCACCTTCAGTTTTTGAGTTTCAACGCGAAAACGCAAGTATCAATGTCAGGACGATAGGAGTAGCTATTTCAGGTAATTGTGGATTGTAGGCAAAAGTTAAAAAAATGTCAGGTTTGCTAAGCTTTCGAACAATAGCATTTTCGTATAGCTGCTGCATGTAGAACTTGAAATGTACAGCGTAAAATCATTTTATCCTACTAAGAGATCTGGCTGAAATGATCTGGAGAGTACAAAATTTTCTAGGCCTCTTATTTTATCAGTAAGTAATACCTTTTGATCTTTCCTTAGGAACTGTAATTTCTGCGCTCTCTCGAGCCAATACTGAAGACAATGACACATATCAATATCTACACTACACCGCTATTAAGTATATAAAAAAGACCCAATCCCACTGGGTTAATAAGTATAAAAATATTTAATTTTTAATAATAATATTATTATCTTACTTAAGTTTTGTAGTTATCTATAGCAGCCACTCAGTAAATTACAGAAATGAAGATCTAAATTAAGATATTCTCTACATTTACTCACATAACCACAAAACGTTTCACTTTCATATCATCAATATAGCATCAATATTATGTACAATTAATGAAAAATAGATGCATCATGATATTAACTATAATGATATTTAATTTCTAATGGTAATAATGTCATCAAACCACATCAAGTTTCGTAGATTTTAATATCCAATACACAGCTCTACTCAGAAAATTATACACTGCAGAATCAGTTTTTAATAACAAATTTAATTGAGCTCTAAATATGTCGGCAATCCTGCAGGCCATGGCCTTCGTGTAATAGCCTATTGTTTATTGTAGTGTGTGTTTTGTTCTGAAATTCAATCAAGTCTGCCGTGATTCCATAAAATTAGTTCTCAAAACTGACAACAGATGGATTTTGGAAAATAGGAAAATTATGTAGGAAAATTGACATTTCACTGAAAACTACTACTTTTCCGAAAAACTTTGGATGCCAGGCATGAAAATGAGGGGTCACTCATTAAAATCCGTTCAGCCGTTTTCCCGTAATTTCCATTACCAGTTCAAATTATATATATAGATTTTACCAGTGAAAACTAATAATGCAAGAGAGCCTTAAATTCTCTTAGTGCCCTTAGTGACGTCCTCGATGTATGATCGCCTCCGGTAGACAGAGTGATCTGATTTAAAGAATTCCGCACGGATTTCTTGGACTCATAAGTATTGCTGTTCAACCAATATTTCCTGTGCAGAACTGTGCTTCCATCACTTCAGATACTTTTCTGAGATTTCCAGTTTCAATATTTTACAAGCACTTAGAGCTCTACTTTTCGTTGCATTTCTTGGCTATAAGTCTCTATGTGGCTACGTAACTGTTGCTCTTGATGAATATTTTCTGCCTCACTGTGTAGGGGAGTAGTGGGTACAGTGAGGCACAAAATATTAAGACATATGTATGCAAGTGATAACTCAAGTATTTTTAAAATCAAGTGCAATAGAAATAGACATTAAAACATGGAGTATAATAATACTTACATACTTACTTACAAATGGCTTTTAAGGAACCCGAAGGTTCATTGCCGCCCTCACATAAGCCCGCCATCGGTCCCTATCCTGAGCAAGATTAATCCAGCCTCTACCATCATATCCCACCTCCCTCAAATCCATTTTAATATTATCTTCCCATCTACGTCTCGGCCTCCCTAAAGGTCTTTTTCCCTCCGGTCTCCCAACTAACACTCTATATGCATTTCTGGATTCGCCCATACGTGCTACATGTCCTGCCCATCTCAAACGTCTGGATTTAATGTTTCTAATTATGTCAGGTGAAGAATATAATGCGTGCAGTTCTGCGTTGTGTAACTTTCTCCATTCTCCTTTAACTTCATCCCGCTTAGCCCCAAATATTTTCCTAAGCACCTTATTCTCAAACACCCTTAACCTATGTTCCTCTCTCAGAGTGAGAGTCCAAGTTTCACAACCATACAGAACAACCGGTAATATAACTGTTTTATAAATTCTAACTTTCAGATAATACACAATATAATAATATATAAACAAAAATGTTAATAAATAAAGGACATAAGTGTTTGTCAAAAAAATGCAAATGTCTCACTGTTCCCATTCAGGAGGGTACAGTGAGACACCACAGAGTCTATTAACGGACATTGAAATGATTTACATTTGTTTCAAAAGAAAACAATAACTTGCTGTGTCTTTATCTTGCCATGTTCTGTAGCCTTATTTAGAATCATTTTGATGTCTGACTTCGAAACCATTGAAACATCTGGAACATTTGGAAAAGTGAATTTTCCATGACATTTCAAACTTTTGCGAAAAAAATGAAATGAATTTTTGATGACAACAAAGCATATAATTATAAGCATTTAATTTAATTCTTTCTTATTTTTTAACATTTTCTTAAATTTTGTGAATAATTTTTTATTTATGAAAACATTAAAATGTAATGTATCCATTATTTTAAGCTACAGTTCCTAAATTGGTTACTAGTATGTTTATTTTTAATGTTAGTTACCGGTAAATGTAATATAGTTACAGTTTGTTTTTGCAAATCATTGGTACAAGGGAACAGTGAGACGTCTCAGTGTACCCTTCAATGGCATGTCTCACTGTTCCCTTTACGCATAGTTCATTTAAAAATGACGCCATCACTTCAAAATTAAAACAAGAAAGACGAAACTTTGCCAAACATAATCTCAATTACCATAGTATTAGGTACCAAACATTCATATTTATATCTCATTTGTATATCCAATATAACCTTCATTAAACACAAGCCAAAATTTTATTTCTAAGAGTAAAAAATTACGAATTATTTTTTCATCACTCACCTTTATAACTAGAATCAAATCGAATATGAAAATACTGTTACTTTACTCATGCAACATACAACTCCACTGTTACCAACATCTCAACATAACAAATTTACCATTTAATAAAAAATGTCTCACTGTTCTCCCTGTCTCACTGTATCCACTTCTCCCCTACACTGCAAGAAAAAGGAAAACAAATTTGTGCATAAGATTGTTTTACTTTTTAAACACCCTGTACTGTATGGTGTGTTAAACTTTCTCTACAGTTCCTCACATTCGATTACCATCTCATAAGTATCGTTGGAAATAATATCTTCCGACTTAAGCTTCCTCTGGCCTACCAGGGACATGGGCCCGTGGAAACCAACCAACCTCGTCGTCTTTAGAAGCAAGTATTCCATAATTCTTGTGTTCAAATTCGAAGCTGGGAATGGAAATGAAATAAAAATAAACATTGAAGGTAAAGAAATGTCTCGAGCGGCAAACAAGTCTGCTACATAAAGTTCTGCTTTGAGTTTTTCAGCATCAAACTCCTTTTCCATCGGTTATGGATTTGAGTTACAAAAAATTGGTTTTCTCTTCCGTCCTGCGAACCTCAATAAATTGACTTTTCTATGAAATCCAGTTACGCCGTGAAGGGAAAAGTCTACGCAATTTACAGACTATGATTTCTTTCTACGTACAATTTAACGATCTTCCAATAATCTTGTAAATATCTCAGTTAATTCTTGATCTCAGTACAGGATTCAGAAAAAGATTTTATTCAGTCTGCCTTCTATGAATGCTATTGGCATTTGAATTAATAAAATATGATGGCGGACGAATCCTAGAAGCCATGTAAATGAGTGGAAATTGTAATTGGTTGGTGCTTGTGTGACTGTGCTCTATGGATTTGGATATTTGTGACTTATGATGATATGAAATTAATAGTCGTTAAAAGGTTGTTGTTGTTTATTGGCATTTCTGGCTTTGATGCAGAGGCCGATTTAGGGTCTTATACACGCAGAATGCCCTCTCCAGCCATTGTACATAAATAACCATATAAATATATTTACACACATGAAACTATTTCTGGCATAAGTGCCAGTAGGTGTGTGAGTGCAGTGACTGATTTCTTTTATTTTGTGTAGGCCTAATTTGTTGATTTGCTATATTTGTAGGGGACTAGTTAGTATTAATATGGTACATATCAGGAATGGTGAACGGAATAAGAGTTCGGGGTAAAAGATATAAGTTGATAGACAACGTTAAAGTATTATTAAGGGGGGATTAAGAGGAAAAAAAGAATTTGGGAAGAATGAAAAATGCTGGGTTTGCAGTTAAAGACCTGCTCTTGGGCAGAACACTATGTATGTATGTATGTATGTATGTATGTATGTATGTATGTATGTATGTATGTATGTATGTATGTATGTATGTATGTATGTATGTATGTATGTATGTATGTGTAGGCTATTCCATCTCAAGTCGACTGAAATATAGAGAAAATTGACCTTGCAATTTTTAAATACAATGAAACTTTTTCTATCCGTTGACAACTGTGATACAATGCCTTGTGCAAAGTTTGAGGCATCAGAACTTCATAGTGTTTAAATTGAAAATATTTAAATTTATCGTATTTTCATAAAAATTAGCAACTTTAAACTGTTGTGGCTCCGAAACCCTTTCACCCAATGATCAAAATCATGGTTTATTTTGATGCTGAGAAATTAAAGTTTATATTGACATGTAAACAGTTTTTCTTACTTTTTATGGAAATGGAGAAATTTAGATTTTTCTTAATTAAGACGCCTTTACCTACGAAAAAATATTTTTAAAATATATGATTAGATTCCGCATTGAAAGTACAAATAAACACGTATGTTTTTACTGGTGCACCGTTGATAAGAAAGTATTGAAAATATCAAATAAGGGAAATAAATAGTACGCGCGTGAACTAACCAGCTGACTGTGAGGCAGAAGCTAGCCGAGGCAAGCAAGGCCAGGAGACAAACACGTGATGTTTCGTCTAGTCGTTAAAAGGTGTAATCTTAAAGAACGTTTACTAATTAGTTCGAAATGATCCTACGTCATCACTTAATGGGAATGATCTCAGCATAACCTAACAAAGGAGTTTAACTTTTAATTTTGTCGCAATGAGTGCAAAAAGCAACACTAGCTGTTCCAGTCACTACTGCGGTATGAGTACAAGTAATACCTTATAGTAGTAGAATACGATGACATTCTCACTCCATTCATTTTTCCTGTAATGATATTTTTGTCGGCTGCATCGACCCTTCTGCCGCTAAGATGTAATGAGTTGCGAGTTGTATCGGCGCGCTCCCGCTAAGGAGCAAGATGCGCGTACAGTATTAAAGAAATATTCATTCCACTTCAACGTTCCACGTAGAAATTACGGTTATGACACTCCATGGGACTTTTTACCAGACGAGAAAATCAAAGATAATTGCTGAAGTAACTGTTAAACTACATCTTCAACTAAGCCTAATCGAGATGAGAAACGTTCCAAATAAAAGAAATATGAAGGGAAATCGAGTAAGATGTTAATCACTTGTGAACGAAAGATGATGTTCAGTAAATAATACTGTATAAACAAATCGAAATGGAATTTACAGCGGAAGAAAAGAAAATGTAAAATATGATAGAGGAATAGCAGCATATCCCTGATGAATATGTATGCTAAATATATTACATTGAAGTATTGGTGTAGGGACAGAATAACGTGCAATGGTTGTGAGCTGTGGAAGAATATCAGTTTGGTATAATTATATTTTAGAGTAATTTCATGTGCAATATAAATTTAACACACAAATCAGAGCTCTAGTTTAACGAAATTATTCATAACATCGTTTGTCACATTTAATGTTCAACAGAATGTTCGGATTTGGACCTGCGCGCTGATACCTGGAATACAGTGCATTGCTCTAATGGTATGATGCAATAGTTCATATCCCGCCTGAGATCATAAGCGTAGTAGTCTGAATTCCAGGGTGAAATGAAATGACTGCAAGCCTACTGGACTAACTGAGAGTCATATTTGGAAACGTTGTTACTGTTAGCGCTGAAGAGTAATACGAAATTCCACTGTTTCTGGCAGAAGAAAATAGATTAATTTTAGACAAGATGTAAGTTAAATAGAGTTATTGCTTGTTAGTAACCCTTCCTCTTATTGTTATTCGTTTTTATTATATGTACTATTGGATGTTTCGACATGCTTTATAATTCTATTATTGCTAATTGTCAGTAAGAATTTAAGTATTATGCTGATAGTATAGAATGAGTCCGATATGCTCTACAATAATTATTGCTGATCTAATGACAATGAAGAATTTAAGTATTATGCTGATAGTATAGAATGAGTCCAATATGCTCTACAATCATTATTGCTAACCTCATGATAATGTAGAATTTAAGTATTATGCTGATAGTATAGAATGAGTCCGATATGCTCTACAATAATTATTGCTGATCTAATGACAATGAAGAATTTAAGTATTATACTGATAGTATAGAATGAGTCCGATATGCTCTACAATCATTATTGCTAACCTCATGACAATGAAGAATTTAAGTATTATGCTGATAGTATAGAATGAGTCCGATATGCTCTACAATCATTATTGCTAACCTCATGACAATGAAGAATTTGAGTATTATGCTGATAGTATAGAATGAGTCCGATGTGCTCTATTATCATTATTGCTAGCCTGACGACAATGAAGAATTTAAGTACTATGCTGATAGTATAGAATGAGTCCGATATGCTCTACAATCATTATTGCTAACCTCATGACAATGAAGAATTTATGTATTATACTGATAGTATAGAATGAGTCCGATATGCTGTACTATCATTATTGCTAGCCTGACGACAATGAAGAATTTAAGTATTATGCTGATAGAATAGAATGAGTCCGATATGCTCTACTATCATTATTGCTAGCCTGACGACAATGAAGAATTTAAGTATTATACTGATAGTATAGAATGAGTCCGATATGCTCTACTATCATTATTGCTAACCTCATGACAATGAAGAATTTAAGTATTATGCTGATAGTATAGAATGAGTCCGATATGCTCTACTATAATTATTGCTAGCCTGACGACAATGAAGAATTTAAGTATTATGCTGATAGTATAGAATGAGTCCGATATGCTCTACTATCATTATTGCTAGCCTGACGACAATGAAGAATTTAAGTATTATGCTGATAGAATAGAATGAGTCCGATATGCTCTACAATCATTATTGCTAACCTCATGACAATGAAGAATTTGAGTATTATGCTGATAGTATAGAATGAGTCCGATATGCTCTACAATCATTATTGCTAGCCTGACGACAATGAAGAATTTAAGCATTATGCTGATAGTATAGAATGAGTCCGATATGCTCTACAATCATTATTGCTAACCTCATGACAATGAAGAATTTAAGTATTATGCTGATAGTATAGAATGAGTCCGATATGCTCTACTATAATTATTGCTAGCCTGACGACAATGAAGAATTTAAGTATTATGCTGATAGTATAGAATGAGTCCGATATGCTCTACTATCATTATTGCTAGCCTGACGACAATGAAGAATTTAAGTATTATGCTGATAGAATAGAATGAGTCCGATATGCTCTACAATCATTATTGCTAACCTCATGACAATGAAGAATTTGAGTATTATGCTGATAGTATTGAATGAGTCCGATATGCTCTACAATCATTATTGCTAGCCTGACGACAATGAAGAATTTAAGTATTATGCTGATAGTATAGAATGAGTCCGATATGCTCTACTATCATTATTGCTAGCCTGACGACAATGAAGAATTTTTGTCATGATTGTGAGTATGAAATTGTAACATCTTCTCTAAGAAATACATAGTTACTTCGAATTTTCTATCGTCACATGGAGTGTTGAAAAATACAATCTATTGTGGAAATTGTCATCGCAAGATGTGGTTCAATGTAAACTTGTGTTGTGCAATCATAGCAAACAGGAGGAAATTGCGTTGAACTTTCTCAGCATCTCATATTGCCACTAAAAGAAACTGAGCCAATTGTTAGCAATAAAGGCGTATTAATAATTATTGACGTTAAATAATTATTAGAAAATGTGTATAATTCTTCAATTATTGATTTTCTAATAATTGAAATTAAACGAGGTCTATTATACACCATAAAACATTTAAGCACTTTTAATTGTGCTTCTAAAAATAAGTGAATTACGCTTTTCATACGACGACCCAAGAAAATCTCGAGTAGCTGCAAGTTTCAACCGCTCTTGCACATGCAAAACCACGTGATGTCAAGAGCTAATTAGTTTCATTCAGTTACTAAGCAGTGTAGATCTTCATTGTAACCTTCTTCTGAAACATGATGTACCATTTCCCTAATAGTTTGATGAAGAGTGCCACAATGTTGAATTTATTTGCACAAAATAATTGATTTTGTTACACAAATTAGAATGATTACAAATTACATTATTATGTTGATCATTAAGAGTAGCGAAACACCAGGTGAGCCTTCGAGTAAAAGCAATTGATTCACGAGAAATGATTTAATGGTATGTGCGCACAAGGCCTTGAAATGGGTCGTCTTCGAACCTGACGGTCATTACAGTACTCTAAAACACTGTCTCTCTGACGTCAGTCTGGAGTAGCGCATACATGAATTCGCCAACATGAATTATTATTAGTGGCTTAATGCTGAGAAACACTAAATTCATAAAATATTGGACATTTCTATTTTAGACACTTACGTGTTTGTGTCTGTTCTTTGCAACCATCATATAAATCATTCATAGTATGTACCTAGTCCTAAGTCTGAACAAAAATAATATTTTCCAAGCGATAAGAACCGTTTTAATTGAAAGAGGGCGAAATGAATGAAATGGTGTTGCAGAAATATAAGTATTAAAAAATGTTCGTGTAAAAAATAATAACGTTCATTATAATGAAACAATAATACACGATAACAATAATTATATCTATTCATTTGTTACGAGTAGCTAGTTCTAATATTCCTCTTTCTTCGCGTGTATTATAGATAATATCTGTGACATTCTTGTCGTGGTTATACGAAAGAAAAAAATATATTTATGCTATTGAGACCCGAGTGTCGTAATAGCCATTATATGAGAGTTACATACAACTGTTTTTCTACGACCTTCAGTAAGGTTAGAAAAAAATTAATTAATCAATTAAAAATTAAAATTAATGTTTAGAGTATAAATACGGTTTTAGGTAGTGAGAAACAAAACAGTGACGTTTGAGAGGGTGAAAAACAAAAGAGTGCAAGTGATTCTCATTTGCAGTTCCTGTAAGTACGAAAATTAATAAATGAAATCACAGTTCCTTTTTGTAAGTTTTAACGTTAACTGAAATATGAAAATTAATTAGTAATGTATGATTCAAGCAATTTTGATGGAATGGAAATAATTTTAATTGATTTTACTACACTTTCGCAGTTGGATTAAAGTATTTAACGTTTCGAAATCAATGGCAGGAACTTTGGAGGTTAGACTTATCTGTGATGCAGAAGAAATGTCGTTGGCAGGAAGATGTCTTGGACCGTTGCAGAAACTGGAAGGAAAGAAGAGAGGCATTTCATATTACTGAAATATTTCTGCTATAGGACGTAGTAATGGATGGCATAAGATTGAATGAGAGCGGTTCATCATACTCCGCTCGACAAGGGATTCCTGCTTCGCAGCTGCTCCTGCCTCTAGTTTCGCGTGGCTGTGAAATGTTCCTCTGAGATCCCACACGTCCTCGTCGACGCAAAGATTCTGTAACGCCTCTCATGAATAATGTACTCGTCAAAATTAATTCTACGTAGGCCTAATGCACGTAGCAGATTTCGATGATTTAGCACACAGTGCGCGATCTCGGTGAAAATTCAAACATTTTGCTAAACGATATAGAACTAGCCTACTCATAAAGAGGATAGAATAATGTTAGGTTCTAATCTGTGATGCTCGTATCTCAACGCTAATGTACAGTCATAATCGCGTCATCGAGTGATTTAAATGAAACTAAAGTGAAGATCACGTAAGAGTAGTTCCTAAAAGACTAATTTGGCCGTCTCTTCAGTGTTGCCAACTAATACCAGATATCACAAAAGAGGGTAAAATCACAATGGTACGTACTGAAATAATAATAATAATAATAATAATAATAATAATAATAATAATAATAAAGTGTTAGACTGCCTCCGTGGTCTGTTGGTCAGCATGATGGCTTCCAGATGAGGAGGTCCCGGGTTCGATTCCCGGGCTAGGCTCTCGGTGAATTTTTCTTGAAGAAGAGGAATTCCCTGGGTGTCTAGAGTCTGGAAATTTGTATGAATGTGAGTGTGATTGTGAGTGTGCCGGGTTAATATTAATTAACCAATCATCACAAATATAAAAATACATCAGGACTGTCGCTGGGCAGTAACCTGAACACACGTTTCAGCGTCACATTGTTGACAAGTAACTCCATCTGTTACCACAACCATAAAGCATCTAATAGATGCTATAGAGTTACCAACAACAAAAAAAAATAATAATAAAAATAAAGTGTTAACAATAACGATGTCTCGCTTACTTACCACATCTCATCTTTATGTTGTGAGGTATTTCCTAGTATATTTTCTTCCTTGACTTCTCGCATATTATGTTGGTAATCAGGATTAGTGTGATATAATATTACAATTTATTTTGTCAGGCAACATGAAATTTGTTGTTTTGACTAAAGAATTTACGATTCATGAGACCTAACCTCAAACTGTATTTACTTATTTGCATTTTCATCAGTTTGCTTTACTGTAAACCGAAATCATTGCTGCCAACATAACAGTTAGAAAATACCTGCCAGTTGTAGTATTTGTCAGTACCCGAAATTTGAAACGAAATTGGTAAAATAAAATTCAACCTGAGAGCTAGAAAATCACTATAATCTACTAGCATATTTAGTAATAGTCTAAAAATGGTTAGGTTTCACCCTTAGGGAATTAAGTAAGCTGATCCGGACTATAGTTGTGAATTCTTTAAAGTAATGTACATCGGACATTCTTCATCGCTGGTAGTAAAGAAAAGAATCCAGGCGTTTCGAATATAAACTCCATCTTCGATGTCAGCAGTGTTGCCACACTCGAAACTTAGAATTTCCTTCCGAATCTAACAAAATTTCCCTTTTCAGTAAAAATTTACCTCCCTTGAAATTATATTAGAAATTATTTAATAACAACAAAGCATTGTGTAGACAATAAAGAAAATAAGAGACATTACTTACACCATATTAGCCTAACTGTCGTCACTCGGCCATTCAAGGTCCACAAACTCATTCTTCTTCCGGATGGCACGATGGAATGCGGAATAAAAAGGCGTTTATTTTGATATACAGCCCATAATCGTGATCATGCACATGCAAGCAGACGTTAATTCTGAATCGCTTAATGCAGAATGCAAATGCCGTTCTGCAGGACTTCGTTAAAATTTAAAAGTAAAACTGCTTTTCGAAATGTAGCCATCGATGAAACAATGTTTGTCCATCTTATTATTTTTAATCCCCTTTAAGTACTCGTCCGGTTTTGAATTTTCGTTAATTATTTTACTTTCAAAATTTCCCTCTTTTTGGAAGGATTCTGCCTCTTTCCCTCCACCATATGAAATTTCCTTCCGAGGAATTTCGAAATTCCGGTCGTCAGTTTAACATAATCTCCTGGGTCCTGAGACATTCGTTGTCTTTTTATTATCAAAGTTCAATATAGGCTATTTCTACACTTAAAAAATCACTGACATGAGGAAAAATGCTGAAAAAAATTCTGCAGGTTACAGTTAAGGCACAAATGCAGGAATATTACACTATACTTCGGGTCTCTGCATATACATCTTATATCATAATCATGTATGAAGTCTGGTATACTCTGAGAACTCGGGAGGATAAAATTGGACCTTGGACACTACTATTTTTGTAAGAAGTAGAAGAACAACTGTTAAATTCAGCGAAGTCTTTTCAACTATGCAAAAATTGTTTTAATACTAGATTGTAGACACTTTCTTTTGTTAATATTTAAACACAATATAACGTAACATTTACAATACTTTTTATTATTTATTTTATAATACTAAACAAACAATGATAGGTATGAGGTTATTTACTAATTCTGAGTAACATGTGATGGAAGGTCAATTGCATTTATATATGATTCTAGAGTCAATGTTCATAGTTTTATTCAGGATATTATAGATACCTAGGATGCTATTCATAGACATTTCGCTAGCCCGCGCTACGAGCGTGCTAAACTAGCCCCGGCTATCGACTGGTTACTTGTACAGGATTCATATCATATCATATCATATATCGTATCGTATCATATCATATATCATATTATCATATCATATCATATATCATATAATATCATGTCATATATCATATATCGTATCGTATCATATCATATCATATATCATATTATCATATCATATCATATATCATATTATCATATCATATCATATATCATATAATATCATATCATATATCGTATCGTATCATATCATATATCATATTATCATATCATATCATATATCATAGCATATCATATCATATCATAGCATAGCATAGCATATCATATCATATATCATATCATATATCATATCATATCATGTCGCTAACACTGGTTTATGAATACGAAAAACGTTAGTTCGCTGATCATCCACCGGAAGCCCGCGCTAAGATTGTCTATGAATAAGGCCCCTATAATCTAATTTTAGAGCCTGGAAGTGGGAAGTCTAGTTGCAACTTTTATGCGTATACGGACTGAAGGATTTAGAAGCGGAATAGGATTGAGCGGCAATTACAATTTGCAGACCCAATGGACTTTGAAGGCCGGACAGATAATAACGCTGGTGATTATTAGGATCAAAGCGATGTATGCGACACATTTTCTCTGAAAACTTCCACTCTTCTGCCCTAATGCTAAACAAAAACAGCAGTAGCATCTCCTCTGACCAGATACGGGAACTGAAAACAGAGTACAATAAAGGATCGGTTTGTAACGACTCAGAGCATTCGGTGCATGGAATTGAACCGAACATTCTCAGTGCCAATGGATATTTTCTGGGATGCATGTCATTGTAATCAATTTATATACATAAAACTTATGTAGCTGTTGCAGTCCGATCCAATTATTTGTTAAGTGTCCTCGCATACTATTGACAGTTTCATCAGATAAAAATGTAATGTAATAGACTACAGCCTGCCAATAGTGACTGGCAAGTAAGAGCAAACAATCCATTTCCAATACCCACAGGCACAAACCCTAATAATAGAATGCAATATGTACTTACTAATACACTGGAACCGACGAGTCGTTTTCATTTTACTAAACTTTTTCATTCTTGTTGTATATGTCATCATTGCAAACATTATTATTATTATTATTATTATTATTATTATTGTTGTTATTATTATTATTATTGTTATGAAACTGGAATATTGAAACGGGAGACAGGAAAAGCAGCAGATTAAACAAATTGAAATAAACCAGGGAATTCGACGTACTATTCCTCAAGGATCAATATTAGGTCCCCTACTTTTTCTAGTGTTTATAAATGATCTTGCCCCCCTAATAAAAGATGTAGGTCACCCCATATTATTTGCAGATGACACAAGTATAGTAATTACAGCCAATAACTCCAACACATTCCAATCTTCAACAGAGGAAATTCTCTTGAAAATATGTGAGTTGTTCTCAGTCAATAAATTGGTATTAAATTGTAACAAAACTAACATAATTCAATTTAAATCCTGTGCAAATTCAACCTCGCAAATTTCTAGAGCAATAATTAACAATAGATCCCTATTAGAAACAACGACAACCAAATTTCTTGGCTTAAAAATCGATAATGTGTTAAATTGGAAAAATCATATTAAAGAAATTACCCCCAAACTAAATTCAGCTTGTTTTGCTATTAGATCTATGCAAAAGATAGTAAATGTCAATACCTTAAATACAATATACTTTGCATTCTTCCACTCGGTAATGAGTTTTGGAATAATATTCTGGGGAAATTCCACAGATAGTAACAGTATATTTCTATTACAAAAAAGAGTAATTAGAATAATAGTACGTGCCAAATCTAGAGAAACGTGTAGGACTATTTAAAAAAAAAACTACAAATAATGCCCATGGCTTGTCAGTATATCTTTTCATTAATAGTCTTCCTCGTATGTAATCGTGAAAACTTTGTAACTAATTCAACAGTTCATAGCATAAATACACTTCAAAGAAATGACTTTCATACTCCATCGGCAAGTCTATCGTGCTATCAAAAAGGAGTGCGTTATATGGCAGTAAAAATTTTTAATAGCCTCCCTATCGATATAAAAATGAAACTCAAAACATAAGATTGTTTAAGGCCAAATTAAAGAAGTACCCGGTATCTAATTTCTCACGACTTCTATTCTGTAGGTGAATTCATGACATTCAATAACACTTAATGAAATTGATACTAAAACTTTGTGTTGTACTAGTAGACTATATTGTAAATCTCGTCTGTATATATTTCATCTAGACTGTGACTATAAATTAAGACTTTATAATAGTTTTAAGTTTTTTGACTTGTTCCATATTCTAGCTGTAAAGCAATGTATGAATATCATGGAATGTTAATAAATACAATACAATACAATACAATACAATACACTTTACAATACAATAATTGGAAAAATTAGGTACGTTAAACATATTCAGTGTTTTTTTTTATAGGTAATGAAATAATAAACCGCATTTTATTTGGAAACGCCAAGTAATGAAGATAATTCGGAAAAGGCAATGTTTGAAGTGAATAATGAAATGAAAAAATATAATATGAACGTCTCCATACCAACAACAAATGTAGCTTATGGCATTATGAGAAAAAAAATTAGAAAAGAAGTAATGATAGAAAAAAAAATACAAATTATGTTTTATTTAACGACACTCGCAACTGCCGAGGTTATATCAGCGTCGCCGGTGTGCCGGAGTTTTGTCCTGCAGGATTTGCTTTCATGCCAGTAAATATACTGACATGAGTCTGTCGCATTTAAGCACACTTCAGTGCCATCGACCTGGGCCGTGATCAAACCCGCAACCTTGGGTACAGCACTCTACCGAATGTGCCACCCAGGCTGACAGTAGCGATAGAACAAGTAAATAACTTCAATCGTTCATTTTGCGGTGTGGAACATGAAAGATAATTAATTAGATGTAAGTAAAAAATGTAAGTAAATTTTGAGAGATCTGAGAATATTTTAATTTTTCCATTCGATAATCTGTGTTCATTAGCATTTCTTTAAATATTTCAACACTTTATTCTGAATAAATATTTTTACTCAAAGTTTTATTGCTTTTAATAATTATTTAAATTCGGGCACTATGTCTCTGAAATAAGAACAGAAGGTATGAATCTGTTGTAATAATATTTAAGATCATTTTCTAATATTTTAGGAGCATATTTTCATATTTTATAGCCCGTTATAGCGGCATAAATACAGATGTTTTGATGCCGTTAAATGCCAAGTTTAGATGTCACTCGCACAAAGGACACAAACTGCGAAGTGTGGGATGTACTTCAGATGTATCGCGCCACCCGACTTTGTTCATTCGTTTGTATCCAGAATGCTTCTGACGTCACTCTCTCCCATCGCCTTCACTCACCCCTCGCACATTTTTATCGCTGTAAGAACCGTGAGATACTTCCCATTTCTATCACGGTTACTCTCTGCTTTAGGCCACTTGAGAAATGGAAGCCATCTTCGCAGAAGCGTTTTATTGCTATGGCTGTCCGAGGACGTAAAATACTCTTGATCTTTCGTCGTTTGTCTCGATTTTGATTATTTTCAGGATTGTATGGACGTAGGAACGTTTCATAGCTATCCATTTGTAATGATGGAAAAGTACTGTCATATTTAGAGAGTTTTCGCCCACCGCCCGTCCGTAATTCGTTGACGCTATATTCACGGTAGTCTACAGCAGACGTACTTAATGTGAGCCGTCAACACAGCCGTGCGGTCTCTGATACCGCTATTGTACAGGGACATCATTTTATTTTTACTAACATTTTTAATATTAACCTGTCTATACCTTTAGAGAACCGGAAAAACCGCTTGCTCCCCCCTCCAAGACTGGAGTTCGATGATACTGGCGTAAAACACAAATCACTCTACTAGGTATAGGAAGGAAGAAAAGTAATTCATCCATTTATGTAAACTAGGAAATATCGCGATTTTGAGTTTGATAATTTTCATTAGGTTTTTCTTTAATCAAAGTACAGTACTGTATTAAGAACAAGTGTTTTTACTCACGAAGTGAGTTATCCATGCGAACGTATTCATTATGCAGTGTATATTATACTGTCTACAGCACATTAGCGTACAATATAGAGAAAGAAGTTAAATTGAAAAATAATCATAATATGAATATTTAAACACAATTTTGAAAATGGTGGCCGTTCATTTCGATACAGGCTTCAGTTCTTTTGTGCATATTATCGCACTATAGACTATTGCATCTAATTCCAATTGCCAGTTTCGTCCTTCGTACTAGTAACTGATGTTGAAATAATTCTGTACCTACTCTAAGTACTGTAAATTCAATCTTCACTTCTGCCCGACCCGAAAATATAAAATTACTCAGACATGCTATCTACTGTCCGTCCAAGTGGTTATGCCGCAGGATTGTAGAAAGGGAAGAAATCACGTGACAGTTAATTACTTAACGAGGCCCTTTTATTTAAGTTAAATTAAACAGCTGTATAATATTACGTAAACGTCCAATTCCTAAGAGAAATTAATGTTTTCAGAAAAGAGCTAAGACAGCCCAGCTTTTACAGAGGGGCGAGCAGAAGCAGGTGGGGGAAATCGGGATGCGACGTAGGCAAACGGACAGTACCTGTACGAAAATATGATTCAATATTGAAAGCTCTTTCGTCACTGGAAAACGCGAACATATTTCTGGAACGTACTATACTCAGTAACTCAGTACTGCTTACTGTCTTTGGTCTTGGTTCTGTGTGGAGTTGGAACTTCCTTAGTAGAAGGGGTGAGAGTGAAGTACATTCAAAACTCAGGTACAATAAAAATTGAAGTAAAATTAAAATGATGTCCCTGTATTAGTATAGTTGTGAAGCAATGGATGTGAAATAATCTGGGTGATGTTCTTTTACATCCATTCGCTTAATTTAAAGAGCAGAGATGTAGGCTAATATACTGCAGTAATTTATTTATAAAATCATAAATGCTCAATGTCGTGACAACTACTTCTTGCAAACACAACAGTACACACATACACGCGTCTATCAAAACACAATATGTATTAATGTTCAGTTTTGAATGAAATTATTGAATTTATTCCGATTTTTGTGTACAAACTTAATCAAAGCTATAATAAATATGTAATAATTTTGAGAACACTGAAATTAGTAAACAGATGTTCCGATGAAGAATCAAGAGCTTTATTGAGGCATATTTTAATTATTCTCTTGTGAACAAATTTTAGTGGCGTCACAGCAGATTGTTTTACAAGTAAGCTAGGCTACTTTCACATCCTGAAATTCCATACTGGAGAATAGAATGAAATAAATGATACATAAAGTATTAACTAGTAAATATGACTGAAGTGTAACAATCGAAATAGGCCTACTTTTACGTAATCTATTGCACAAGTTCACAATATGTTTCTTCCATCGTAAATTTGATTGATTATGGCAACATTGAATGAAGTGGCCATTCTCCTTTTCGGAACTAAAGTGACACACTCCGCAGAATGTCATTTGTCAGTCATATTTCCAAGGGAAAATATAGAAATATCCAGTTCTGTAATGTGTTGTCTCGTGAAGCTGTGGCAGTCCATGCTGTCCCTTCCTCTCCTGCTGCTGGCCCTTAAGCCACTCTGATAATGTTTCCATTTTGGGACCTCACGCATGGCGGGAGATACAGACACTTGTGGGAAAATTGTGATTGTGGGAAAAAAACTTGTGAGGTTTGACTCACCACAATGATTGATTGATTGGTTGATTGACTGATTGGTTGATTGATTGATCGATCGATCCCAGTCACACTTACCTCATGAATGTCAGCCTTTAGCATTCGGTATTCAAAATGAAAGAACTTAAAAGGACAGAAACTTATCTGTTTAAGTAAAATTGTTAAGAATTTATGGATTGTAATAAATGGTCACTTTCGATTGAGAGTTCTCCATAATTACGAAAACAAAATATAGGCGAAAAATCAAGTTTTAATGACTTTTACAGCTTATTATTTTTTTCCGTGAATTTTATTAGGCAAGTTGCACTAAATATTCAGAATTGAACATTTTGATCCACACATTTATGCAGGGATTTTTTTTCAAGAATTAAGCCAGTTCCTATTAGATATTCAATTCAATTCAATGTAATTCAATTTATTAAGCCATTAAACATACAGTGATAGGCTTCGTCACAAAGAAACATGCATTTGAAAATACAAATATAATGCAAAACAGTAATGAAAACACAAAACATTTTGAAACTAAAATTAATGAAAACACTTCACTCTTAATGTAATATTTGTAACTAAATTTAAATAACTTTATTTATTAAAAAACAATTTCATATGAATTTATGTTAAGAAACTCATCTACAGAGTAGCTTTGAAACTATTGTTTGGTAACTTATAATATTGACTGGGAAGCTTATTGTATAATTTCATCCCCATGACAGAAAAATTTGTACTACAATACATCAATTGACAAAAATATATTTACCACAAACCAGAGGTTCAAACTCATAACCCCGGCCTTTAGATAAGATTAATACCCAGCATCGAAGCCTTAGTGAAAACGATAAAATACGCGTGTAAATATCATTTTAATGTGAATAAAATATTTCCAAAGTTGAAATAAGAATTAAGTTCCGTATAGAAATCCGACAGAGTTTTTCTCAGATCCATCTTGTGAGGCAGAGATTGAATATGCTGCTTGCGTCTATATTTAAAGGAGTTCTCAACTTCTTTATACCTAAGGGCAACATGTGTGTTTGAACACGGAAGATTAAAGACGGAGGTATAAAAACAAATGTTGAATGAAGCTTACAAAGGACGCTACAGTGCACGAAGAGCTTCGATATGAACAAATATTATCTCAAAAATCCTTAAGTTTGCAGTATAGCACGAGGTAAACAAGCTGCATGTGTTACACAAGCTATTTCCTCAAACTCGGATGTAACTGAAGCAAGGAAGGCAATTCCAGAGACCTGCAATTGTAACAGTTGCATTGCAATAGACTGCTATACTGACGTAATAATATGAGAAGTCTTGAATCAAAACGCGCTCAGTCCATCTTCGGACTAAATGCTGTTTGGTGTGGATTCCTTCTATTTAGGCAGCTCTGAATCGATCTGTGAGTCAGTTTGTTTCGTAAGACACTCCTTCACAAACTAAGGCCCGATTGTATAAACCATTTAATCTTAGATCAGCTGAACTTGGAATTTTGTGTTGTATAAAGTCTAATCTGAGATTAATTTGTCTCAAACTAAAGCCAACTTTGAAGAAATTTCTCCGATTAAGTTAGATGATCCAAGTTCAGTTATTTCTTTTCTGTTTGAAATATACGAGTGACAGATTGTGCAAATAAAATATCCATTATTATTAATATTAATAGATATGTTAGGTACATTTATATATATTTATTTCAATTTCTTGCCTTAATATACAAACATTCTTATATTTTATAAGGCTCTATCGTGTTCAGCAGTATCAAATAACATAACCTATAATTATATTATGTTTATAACAACCATTAATTATTAATGGATATGATAGGTACATTCATACATTTTCAATTAACTGTATTACTAAACGAAAATTGTCGTTTTATAAAGCTTTATTATGTTTAGCAGTATCAAACACCATAACATGATAACAACTCGGAGAACAGTCAACCTTCTTCTTATTGTCCGCCATTATTTACATTGCACAAAAAACCAGTGTCTCCAACAGAGTGTAATACGGAAAGTCGCCAAAAAGTAGTTGTAAAGTCGCTAGATTTCTCACTATCAACAAAGAAATATTAAATTTTGTCACTATGGGGTGCTAAAAAGGTCGCTAAATCCCTATTTAAGCAATATAAAAGTTAAAAGAAATTATTGTTCAAAAAGAGTTAAAGTCGCTAGATTGGCAACACTCAACAAACCTGTATAACATAGTCCGCGCATCACGTATTTCACCTGTTTATGCGATGTTGCCAAATCCTTTTCACGTGAACTTAGATTGCATTTGAACCAAGGTAATTTGATCGCAGAAAAGTTTTATACAATAGAAGAAGTGTCTGAACTCGGTTCATTTTTCGATCTTCGATCAAAGTTGATCTTTAGTCAGGGAGTTTTATACAATTGGGCCTAAAAGAGCTTCGAAATACAACGTTTGTTTCAGAAAGCACTAAGTCCAAGAAGACGGTTCGTTACGAATGCGCTTTGTTAAGGCTCGTCTCCACTATTAAACATTTAACAACAACATGTTAAATGTTAAACTGTTTAATGTTAACATCCCAACACGTTGATTGAACATATCAATGTTAATTTCATTTAACACTTTGTCCACACTGTTAAACATGTTAAACTTGACTTTCTTTGCGTAGTCCACCATAAACAGTCTATGAGATTTTAATTTAGGTACTGTCTTGTTTTCAAACCTTGGACAATGGACTCAGATGAAGATTATTTGCCTTTTGTAATTGGCTCTATTGCTTGTTACAAGGCCTTGAAAAGGAAGACATGAGAATGTGAATGCGGCAATATCTTAGTAAAAGACACAATGCAGAAGACATTCTAAACAAGCTTAAAGTTAAGATCGATTTGAATTCAAAAACTTTCTGAGAACACGATTTTAATAATATAGTGCTGGAAAAAAAAAATTCCTGTCATATCAAAGGGGTGTTTGAGAATAAGGTTCTTAGGAAAATATTTGGGGCTAAGAGGGATGAAGTTACAGAAGAATGGAGAAAGTTACACAACGCAGAGCTGCACGCATTGTATTCTTCACCTGACATAATTAGGAACATTAAATCCAGACGTTTGAGATGGGCAGGACATGTAGCACGTATGGGCGAATCCAGAAATGCATATAGAATGTTAGTTGGGAGGCCGGAGGGAAAAGACCTTTGGGGAGGCCGAGACGTAGGTGGGAAGATAATATTAAAATGGATTTGAAGGAGGTGGGGTATGATGATAGAGACTGGACTAATCTTGCTCAGGATAGGGACCCATGGCGGGCTTATGTGAGGGCGGCAATGAACCTCCCGGTTCCTTAAAAGCCAGTAAGTAAGTAAGTAAGTAAGTCATATCAAAGGAAGACACACAATTAAGAGCAGCCAATTCACCTCAATTAAAAAAATTACAGCGCGGTTGATTGACTGTCATAGGAGCTACGACATGATAAATGTTGAAGGAGCGGCTAATATCGTGTGATTATTTCCGAACTTTTACGAATGTTAACATACGTCACCAATACGACCATTACTGACGTCAACATAGCATTAACGTTTAGCATATGACGAGGATGCAAAAACTCTCTACTGTATTCTCGAGAACAGTGAAATAATAATAATTTCAGTTCTCTAAAACAGTCGGCCTTCTTTGGTTTGTCTCTGCATTATTTTGCAGCCACATCCCTCAAAGAAGTTTTTTTATATCAGTGAATTAATCAATTTTATTCTAACGGTATTTTCTTTCGTCCACTCCACTACTTCGTACAGCTTACAGCCAACACCAAGATCGTATAAAAATTATCAAGAGGTGCTCCTAGTTACGCGCCACAAAATC